>NC_135215.1:17021523-17064023 GCF_052324685.1 Brachyhypopomus gauderio | reverse complement strand
TAATTAAAACAGATTAATCTGCTGCAATTAATCTCCTGGACTTAGCCTGCGTTTGTTTGTGTTGCTCTTTAAGCTCGACTGCAAGGTGGTTTTAGGATGCAGCGCATTTATCTGCATGTGTGTGTGTGTGTGTGTGTGTGTGTGTGTGTGTGTGTGTGTGTGTGTGTGTGTGTGTGTGTGTGTGTGTGTGTGTGTGTGTGTGTGTGTGTGTGTGTGTGTGTGTGTGTGTAGGGTACCACACGTCAGTGTTTGGCGTGAGCAGTGACTGTCTGCTGGACAGCCTGGTTGGGGTGAAGTCCAACGGCTCCGTGGTGGAGGTGGTGCCTTCCCTCCCCAGACTCCAGCTGAGCACCTCCCTACCACGGTACGCCTCCTCTACCACTGCGCCCTTGTCCTGCTCTTCCTCCCCTCTCCTCTTCCTCACACCAAACAGTGGGTTTTAAGGTGGAGAGGGAAGACTGCGGTAAATGTCCAGCTCTGATTTGCTGAATGAGCCAGAATGAAATTGAGGCAGAGTTCTAGTGACACAAGCGGCACTAAACCCATACGATATATGCTAATGAGTTCTAATGACACAAGCAGCACTAAACCCATTCGATTATGCTAATGAGTTCTAGTGACACAAGCAGCACTAAACCCATTCGATTATGCTAATGAGTTCTAGTGACACAAGCGGCACTAAACCCATTCGATTATGCTAATGTTGGTGTGATGTCAGTTGGGTTTCATGGTGTAAACACTCATCACGACCACCATGTGTGGTAACCCCAAATGAAGGATATGCACTTGCATATACTTCTCATTCATTCATTCATTCATAAAATAAATGGCAAGAACATTTGGTACCGCTTGCAACTCGTTAATGCTGAGGTACACTGAGGAGTGTAGTGGGGGGTAAGTGGTAGTGTGGGGTAATTGGTAGAGTGGGCTAGGTTTGTCCCGATCTGATATTTGGATCGGATCGACCACCGATATTTGCAAAAAATGCGTACCGGTATCGGTTCAGCAGGCACTACAAAAAAAAAAAAAACTGGATCGGCAGTCTGGATCGGATGGATCAGATTTTGTCGTGCCTGCCGATCCAGACTGCCGATCCAGTTTTTTTTTTTTTTTTTAAGTCCGATCCGGGTTTTCCCGCGCATCCATTTAGATAATCCATTCCAGTTTTTGCTGTGTTTTCGCCAGTGAGAGTAAAATCCGGTCCGCATTTTTCAGCACATGAACATGGCATCTCCTAACCATTAAGACAGTATATGTAAATTTGAAGTTATTGGTAAAAATGGCAGTTGTGTGGGATTATTTTACCTTAAAGGACGACAAAGAGGTAGAGTGCAACATATGCCACAGTAAAGTCAAGCATGGTGGTAAAGCTGTAAGAACATTTAATACAACCAATCTAATCAAGCATTTAGTGAAATACCACCATTAACAAATGAAAAGTTTCTAAAGAAAACTGAAGACAAAAAGAAAGGTCCTACACAACTAACACTGGCAGAAACATTTGCGAAGCGTGACAAACTGCCACTTAAAATGCAATTTACAATATTATTTGCACTTATGGCTTTTTAAGCCTTGGTTTACTGATGCCATTTCTGTTTGTTATTTAAAATTTTGTCTATTTTGAGTTTATTAATTGCTAAATAAACAGGTCCGTTTCTCCTTACCAACCATTGTGTATTATTCAAACTCACCTAATTCAGCTGTCTACTTGTTATCAAGAGTAAAAAGCTTTTCAACATGAGTTTGACAACATAGGCCGGTGTTACGGTCAATTCAGTTCTCCCTGTTCCCCCAAAACCGTGCATGCGCGAAATTTAAAGGCAACTTAATAATAGCTAAAATAAAAATATTAGATCCCATGCATTAAATCTAGCTAACAAGCAAGTTAACTAAAACAGACAGAGGCTGAAAAAGTAGCGTAAACAACTAAATATCCCACTAATTTTGTACATTGAATCCTCTGCTAAAACACCTGAGCTTTACAGCACAGTTAGTCACAAGCACGCAAAGTTTAATTTAGCTAGAGAAACAAAACCAAACCCCAATTATAACGTGTATACATCGAGTAAAGCCGATAACCCAGCAGCAGACTAATGCATGATTTCGCGCATGCACGGTTTTGGGGGAACAGGGGGAACTGAATTGACTGTAACACCGGTATCGGTCGATATCGAATCGGAAGGGCAAATAAATATCTGTATTGGATCGGAAGTTCAAAAACCTGGATCGGGACATCCCTAGAGTGGGGCAAGTGGTAGAGGGGGGTAAATGGTAGGTCTGTCTGCCTCTGAGCAGTGAGTGAAGCAGTGATTGGCATAACAGCTGTGTGCGTGTATGTGCGTGTGTTTGCGTGGGTGTGCATGTGTGCGTGTGTGTGTGTGCTGGTACAGTGCTGCACAGGTGTGTGGTGAGGATCTCGCCAGTGGTGTGTGCCTCCAGCTCTTTAATGGAGAAATGCAGCAGCTCGTCATCACGCTGGACAACATAGGCTCTGAGGACATGATCACACTGGAGGTGTTGTCAAAAACACTCACCACCAAAGGTACACACACACATGTACACACAAACACACACATGTACACACAAACACACACGTATGCACACACACACACACACACACACACGGACTCTTATGTTCCTGCACCTGTGAATATATTGTGTAATCCCAGACAGAATATCTCTGAGTAATATTAGAACAGCAAATTTTCAGAGGATTGTTCTGAAAATACACACACACACACACACACACACACAAACACACACACCCAAAAATACATGTGAATACACACTACCTTTTTCTTTGATGTTGCCTTGGAAACGAGTAGAGCTACATCTGCTGAGGTGGCAGGTGCTTAGATTGGGCCAAAGGAGAGTGTGTGTGTGTGTGTGTGTGTGTGTGTGAGAGAGAGAGAGAGATTTGCAGACTAACATACAGCTTTGGTACTAGTTGGCTTGCGAATGGTCAGGTCTCCCTACTGAACCACAAACTAAATGAACTCCCCTCAGAAACAGTCCACCAACACCACACTTCTCAGATCAGCGGACTTATAAGACCATGAGTCCAGCTCCATGAACAGTGTGTGAGCTTCCACGGGAGATGAGCGTGTTTGAAAAGTCTCAGTGGGAGAGTCCAGCCCCGCCCGCTTTCATCTGTGTGAGCTGAGCGTTAGTGCTGAAAGTTCCCTCCTTTTGTTTTAAACTATGTGAAGCTGAATGTTTGCTGTCATTAAGTCTTTAAATTGGCTTAAATGGGCTTACTGTGGGACTCAGTGCTGTAAAGGACAAACAAGGACGTTGGTGGGACTCCAGGGTCCCCCCTCACCCTACTGCACGACCTATCAGAGCAACGATACTTCAAAGTTTGAGAGCTCCGGTTTGAAATGGCGTCCAAGGCGTCGGTCTGCGGTCCGGCAGCCAGCTGCCCATCCTGCTCCTGCTCCATCCTGCTCCTGCTCCATCCTGCTCCATCCTGCTCCAATGTGCTCCATCCTGCTCCATCCTGCTCCATCCTGCTCCAACGTGCTTCAACGTGCTCCATCCTGCTTCAACGTGCTCCATCCTGCTCGAACGTGCTCCATCTTGCTCCATCCTGCTCCATCTTGCTCCATCCTGCTCCATCCTGCTCGAACGTGCTCCATCTTGCTCCATCCTGCTTCATCCTGCTCCATCCTGCCTCAACGTGCTCCATCTTGCTTCATCCTGCTCCATCCTGCCTCACCGTGCTCCATCTAGCTTTAACGTGCTCCATCCTGCTCCGTCCGGCTCCATCCTGCTCCCGTTCTCTCAGTAGTGAGGGAGAACTCCCTTCAAACCACAGCGATGTGTGGCTGTTGTGGATGAGGAGATAGAAAGGTTAGAAAGGCACATCACCCACAGCAGAAAGAGAAAACTGCTGAAATGTCAGAAATAAATGAATACTTAACACTTATTCTTATTTGTCTATTATATTGTCACTATTACTTTTGCTATTCATGTAATTCAAGTCTGTTTAATAGTGACTTAATGGTCCAATGAATAGAACGGTGTGCGCGTGTGGGTGCGCGTGTGGGTGCGCGTGTGGGCGCGTGTGCGTGTGTGTGTGTTATTCACACATACTGGTTAGGGTACTCAGTGGGTACCTTAATGGGTGGTTTCCAGATAACTGTACTGGGTGGTTAATTGTTTGACTGGGACCTGTATCTACAGGAGAAAGAAACCTTCTCTTTTCCCCCATGGAGGTGTGTGTGTGTGTGTGTGTGTGTGTGTGTGTGTGTGTGTGTGTGTGTGTGTGGGGCCCGGGGGAGGTGTGTGAAGGTGTGTGTGTCCCAGGGGAGGCGTGTTTCCCTGGGGATGTGTGTGAAGGTGTGTGTGTGTGTGTGGCCCAGGGGAGGTGTGTGTGTGTGGCCCAGGGGAGGTGTGTGAAGGTGTGTGTGTTTCTCAGGGGAGATGCATGACCGTGGGCTCAGCTCAGTGTCCTGGGTCCGTCTCGGGTTGGTCTCAGGTTGGTCT
This sequence comes from Brachyhypopomus gauderio, assembly GCF_052324685.1. Lineage (NCBI taxonomy): Eukaryota > Metazoa > Chordata > Actinopteri > Gymnotiformes > Hypopomidae > Brachyhypopomus > Brachyhypopomus gauderio. Next base: position 17,059,535 of record NC_135215.1, on the reverse strand, counting down.
CAGGCAGGTCTCGAGTGGGTTTTGGGTCAGTCTGGGTTATCTCTTTTGAGACGTAATTTGATGTGCATGACAGTTTCAGTGATTCCATCAAATCATTGCCTTCTCACAGACAGCAGTGACATTTGCTTAGAGACATTTCATTTTCAGGGCGGGCACCCTAATTTTAGTTCTGATGTGTTTACATTTCTGAAGGAACTGAGATATATAGAGAGAAAGACAGACAGCTAGGAGAGCTCTCAAATGTACTCTTATTAAAGATCTATCATGTAGGAGAAATAGAATGAAAAAATAGTGATGGATATGGAAGGAGAGATTAGGAAGAATTAGGGGTAGAGAAGAAAGTGTGTGTGTGTGTGTGTGTGTGTGAAAGAGAGAGAGAGAGTGCCAGAGCAAGAGGTAATGTCTGAAAAAGAGAGAGAGTTGGACAAGGGGATAATAGAATATGTAAAGGAGAGGTATGGAGCACACACACACACACACACACACACACCGGCCACTTTATTAGGTACACCTATCCAACTGCTCATTAACGCAAATGTCGAATCAGCCAATCACATGGCAGCAACTCAATGCATTTATGCATGTAGACATGGCCAAGACGATCTACTGCTGTTCAAATCGAGCATCATAATGGGGAAGAAAGGTGATTTAAGTGACTTTGAACGTGGTGTGGTTGTTGGTGCCAGACGGGCTGGTCTGAGTATCTCAGAAACTGCTGATCTACTGGGATTTTCACACACAACCATCTCTAGGGTTCACAGAGAATGGTCCAAAAAAGAGAAAATATCCAGTGAGCGGCAGTTCTGTGGGCTCAAATGCCTTGTTGATGCCAGAGGTCAGAGGACAATGGCCAGTTGTTACAACCAAGGCATGTAGAAGAACATCTCTGAACCCACAACAGAATTTGACGTTAACATGAAAACATGGATCCATCCTGCCTTGTATCAACGGTTCAGGCTTGTGGTGGTGGTGGTGGTGCAATGGTGTGGGGGATAATTTACTGGCCCACTTTAGGCCCATTAATACCAATTGAGCATCATGTCAATGCCACAACCTACCTGAGTATTGTTGCTGACCATGTCCATCCCTTTATGACCACAATGTTCTCATCTTCTGATGGCTACTTCCAGCAGGATAACGCTCAAATAGCCTCCACAGTCACCAGATCTCAATCCAATAGCGCACCTTTGGGATGTGGTGGAATGGGAGATTCTCATCATGGATGTGCAGCAGACAAATCTGCAGCAACTGCGTGATGCTATCATGTCAATATGGACCAGACTCTCTGAGGAATGTTTCCAGTACCTTGTTGAATCTATGCCACGAAGGATTAAGGCAGTTCTGAAGGCAAAATGAGGTCCAACCCAGTACTAGCAAAGTGTAGCTAATAAAGTGACCGGTGACTGTGTGTGTGACACACACACACACACACACACACACACACACACACACACACACACACACACACACACACACACACACACACACACACACAGTTCGCTGGTAGCTGAGTTTGACTATAAATGTCATGTCATATTTCTCTCCCAAACTGTTGACGGTGCTAATGAAAAAGGAACAGGCAGAGAGTGGAATAATATTTCTGAATGTGGTCCTGCTCGTATGGGCAAATGTCAGTGCATGTCAGAGTTCCACGTGGACACACACACACACACACACACACACACACACACACAGTCTGTGGTATTGTGTGGTTGAGGATGTGAATAAAGAAAGGGGTGGTGTTGGGGTGGGTGGCAGGTGATGACTGATCACCATGACTGCACACCAGACCCCAGCATGCTAATGTGATTAACCTTACTGTGATCTTATTGGTTCAGTTTTCTGATTAAGGGCGTGTTCAGACTTGGCAGCTTTGTTCAGATTAATACAAATCCAGTTTGTTAGAGTAAGTGTGAATGCTTCCTTTTGAACTCTAAGCCTGGTTCTAAACAAACCAAGCACAGGACATGATGTCACAGGATGCATCCTTAAACAAGCCATGACAGAAGAACATCTGAACATTGTTCTGTTTGCAGTGTGCCTTCTTTGGTATGTTCAGCGGAGGAGTTTCTGGAGATCATGTGATCTACCCACACTTCGGTCGATCGCGATCGACGTAATGGGCACCCCTGATTTAGGGTGATCTAAATGGGTGATTTAGGGTGATCTCATGTGCATAGTGCTAATTGAACTCTGCATTTAACTGGTACTATTAAAGTGTTGAGTATGTGGATGGAATGACATTTTTTCATGTTATTAATAAACAAAATTGTTTTTCAGCTTTATTATAGATTGGTTAAAATATCTTGTAAAGTAATGATCCATGTTTAAATCCGAGCCCAGATGCTCATTGAGGCCGTGTGAACCTGCTCTGTGCGGGCAGGTTAGCACCTGTCTGTTCACTTCTACTCGGACTTCTTCAAACAGATGCTGACTGTACACGGTTATCACACTGAAGTGACACTGTATAACTGTTTGGTTTTCTGCACTGGCATCTGTACTCTCTCCATCCATAGCTGTATACACAGCAGGTAGCTCGCACTGGTAACGCTAATGTTAGATGCTAACACACTCGTCTTAGAATGCCTACTGGGATAGTTATGAAACACACACACACACACACACACTATACTGGCAGAAGTATTCATCTGCCTTCGCACTCATACGATCAAGTGACATCCCGTTCTTAATCCACAGGGTCTAATATGATCCCGGTCCAGCCTTCACAGTGAGAACATCTTCAGCTCTCCTGGGAAGGCTGTCAACAAGGTTTAGCAGTGTGTTTATGGGGATTTTTGACCGTTCTTCCAGAAACGCATTTGTGAGGACACATACTGATGTTGGATGAAGAAGCCTGGCTCTCAGTCTCCAATCTAATTCATCCCAAAGGTGTTCTAACGTGTTGAGGTCAGGACTGTAAAGATCTCCCGTACCAAACTCACTTATCCATGTCTTGATGGACCTTGCTTTGTGCACTATGGGGCAGTCATGTTGGAACAGGAAGGGGTCATCCTCAAACTGTTCCCACAAAGTTGGGAGCATGAAGTTGTCAAAACTCTCCTAGTATGCTGAAGCACTAAGGGTTCCTATCACTTGAACAGAAGGGCCAAGCCCAATTCCTGATAAACAACCCTACACCAGAATCCCCCTCCACCAAACTTCACACTTGGCACAATGCAGTCAGACAAATAGCGTTCTGCTGGCAACTGCTGAACCCAGACTTGTCCATTGGGTTTCCAGACGGAGAAGCGTGATTTAGAGTCCGGTGTGATTTACACAAATGCATCAGACACTCTGCGTTGCCCTTGGTGATGTATGGCTTGGATGCAGCTGCCTGGCCATGGAAACCCATTCCATGAAGATTTCCATGCACAGTTCTTGAGCTCATCTGAATTCCCTCATGATGATTTGAGGTCTGTAGTGATTGACAGCAGAACGTTGGTGACCTCTGCACACCTTGATCCTCAGCACGCGCTGACCCCGCCCTGTCATGGCCCACCACTTCAGCACAGCTGTCGTTCACAATTGCTTCCACTGTCTTCCCTCACTCTCCTCCTCCTTCTGTCCTTCATCCCTGTTGGAGAGAGACACCCGTGTGTCTGCGTGCCTCCTGTCTGCCAGTGATCACACACACTCTTCATTCAGCCCAGCAGTTCGGATGCTTTTCTCTGATGTTAGACCTTTTCTCCTAGACCTGTTCTCCTAGACTCAGATAAAAGATGGTGCACCAGTTTGGGACCTCCGTTTGGACCTCAGGGTTCTGATAGTTCCACCTGTCCTGCTGGCATGGACCATGGGAGTTCAGTATTGGACCTTTTGAAAGGTTCTTGTGGGGTGTGTTTGAAGGCTGACCCTGTAGATCCAAGACCTGTGTGTTTGAGTGGTGTAGAGGGGTTTTCAACTGATATATTTAGATTCTAGCAGTGGGATAATAATTATTCCTTACATGTATTTGTGTATTCAGACACAAAGCAAAAAGGGTCTATATGTACTCTCTGCCCGTCTGCCTGTGTGTGTGTGTGTGTGTGTGTGTGTGTGTGCGCACACTTGGAGTTGTCTCCATGGGGATAAGCTAACTGTATGAGCTCACTGAATATTATTCCGTGTCAGTAGACAGTCAAGAACAAGGGCATGAAGTTCACTTAACTGGTGTGTGTGTGTGTGTGTGTGTGTGTGTGTGCGTGTGTGCATGTGGGGGCTTTGTTCCGTGTGTGTGTGTGTGTGTGTGTGTGTGTGTGTGTGTGTGTGTGTGTGTGTGTGTGTGTGTGTGTGTGTGTGTGTGTGTGTGCGCATGTGTGTGTGTGCATGTGGGGGCTTTGTTCCGTGTGTGTGTGTGTGTGTGTGTGTGTGTGTGTGTGCGTGCGTGCGTGCGTGCGTGTGTGTGTATGTGTGTGTGTGTGTGTGTGCATCAGGTGCAGGTTGTTGGTTGTTGCCTGGTGCTGTGTGGTCCCTCTATGTTGGGGTGGTTAGGGTCTCTCTTGTATTGCTGACTCTCCAGCCCAGCTTCTCAGTGGCCGCACACTACAGTGGGATCACAGCCTTACACGGCAGACAGACTGCAGCCTGCTGTGTGTGACGGAACTGAGATAATAACTGGTCCTTCAAGCAGACGGCTTGGATTTTGGTGATTGAAGCAGTTCTCTGTGAATTGGTTTATTCTTTGGTATTTTTTCTCATTGCTGAATCGCAGCCAGACTGGTTTTGTGGAGCGTGTGTGTGTGTCTGTGTGCGCGCGCCATGTGATGTTTGGTCTATTTAAAGCAGTGCTGCGTTCCCGCAAGGGTGCATGCATGCGCGTGTGTGTGTGTGTGTGTGTGTGTGTGTGTGTGTGTGTGTGTGTGTGTGCGTGTGTGTGTGTGTTTGCGTGTCTGTGTGTCTCATATCAGTTTATTGCTTTGTCACTTTTGTTTTCTTTTTTCTTTCATCCCTCTTTCTTCAGTCTCACACTACAAACACTTGTTCAGTATTTATACCGAGCTGTTCCCAGGGAATGTCCGTTTTGCTGCAGTAGAGGAGCATTGTGGGGTAAATTGTATTTTTGGTGATGTGCAGCCCCGTATCCCTCCACCAAGCCCATTAACACCTCTTGGGAGAGATATCCCTGCGCTGTTTCTGGATCAGCTTTTTGATCTCAGTCTGTCTTTGGCCGTTGGTCATCATTTGCGCAGCCCTGACCCAGGACCTGCTGTTAGGTTCTTATGCTGCAATGTCCATCTTGTGTGCTGCAAAGCTGTTTGCTCAGGTTATCGCCGTGGAGATAAAAGCGCTATTGGGCGGGGCTGGAGAGAGCTTTGATCCCCGCCCCCACCTCCCGCTGGGAATGGTACAGATTGCTATGTGCCTTGCTGGGCTTTGTGGCTGCAACTGTTTGAGTTGGAACCACAGAGTTGGACAGAGGCAGAACAAAGGTGCAGCCACAGGTGGGCGCGGTGGGGCCCACGTCTCCCCACAGGTGGGCGCGGTGGGGCCCACGTCTCCCCACAGGTGGGCGCGGTGGGGCCCACGTCTCCCCACAGGTGGGCGCGGTGGGGCCCACGTCTCCCCACAGGTGGGCGCGGTGGGGCCCACGTCTCCCCACAGGTGGGCGCGGTGGGGCCCACGTCTCCCCACAGGTGGGCGCGGTGGGGCCCACGTCTCCCCACAGGTGGGCGCGGTGGGGCCCACGTCTCCCCACAGGTGTGCGCGGTGGGGCCCACGTCTCCCCACAGGTGGGAGAGTTTGGAGGTGGGGTGTTGAAACAGCAGTTCCTTTAACACCAGTGCCAGAGGCATCTGTTGAACCTTTTTAAGAACCTAATCTAAGTAAAGGTCCTTTAAGAGCCTAATCTAATTAAAGAACCTTTAAAAGCTAATGGTGGCTTGGCAGGGTGGTGATGCAGGAGTATCTGACCCCTGCGCCATGCCCAGTGTCCTGCTGTTCTTTAGTTCGTTGCTGAAACTCGTCTGTGGAACGCGGCGATAGTGAAGCTCAGGTCTGATAATAGGTCTGTCCAATACCCTTTAGCACTCTATTTTAGTCTGATACATGTCCAATACCGTTCAACACCTGATATAGTCTGATACATGTCCTATAACACACAGTTATAGTCTGAAACCTGTCACATATACTGAACTCTGATTACCCATCAGTTGCCTGACCTTTGACTCTGTTGACATCTATGTATGTTGTATAATTGTTTTAACTTTTGTAGCACTTTGAGATTTGCTGATGTAAGGTGTGTTACAAATAAAATAGATTATTATTATTATTATTATTATTGTTATTATTATTATTTACATGTTTTTGCCCTCACTGAAGGTGTTCCTTGTCGAAGGTTTTTGCATCTCTCTCAGACACTCACCTGGGAAATACTTCTGTTCAGTGCTCTTTCAGTGGCATAGCTCTGACGCAGAAAATGTTTCGACCCACTTTTTGGCCTGTTAACTGTTAAAATATACTAGAGTTCTAGAAGCTTATGTTTGTAAATGTCTAGGGTTCTGGAAGCTTAAGGTTCTAGAGGGTTAAGGTTGTACATTTCTAGGGTTCTGCAAGATTAAGGTTCTAGAAGGTCAGGGTTGTAAATGTCTAGGGTTCCTCTAAGCTTAATGTTCTAGAAGGTTAGGGTTGTAAATGTCTAGGTTTCTGGGATTTTAGGGTTCTAGACGTTTTTTACAAGTCACAGGTTTTTCCTTTTACAGCACCAGAAAGCACTGGCAAGCCCCCTGGGCCTGTGGCTCCAGAGGCTTCAGGAATGGAGCGTGCAGGTGTGGGAAGCAGAGTGAGGTTGGGGAGGCGGCTTCACAGGGTGTGGGCGGGGCTGGAGAGAGCCAGTGTTGGACACGGAGAGAGCAGATGGAACACTGTCTCATCTGAAGGATGAGGACACAGAGTGGCACAGAAGTCACTATGAACTCTGAATCAACACACTCTGTGTGTGTGTGTCTCTCTCTCTCTCTCTCTCTCTCTCTCTCTCTCATACACACATTCTTTGGAATGACTTGGAGCTGACTCTACATTGGAACCCAGGAAGAACAGTTGTTTGCAACTTTGACTTCTGCATCACGCACAGGCACACACACACACACACACACACACACACACACACACACACATGTACACACAGATACGTACACGCACACACACACACACACACACACACACACGTACACACACACACACACACACACACACACACACACACGTACAGGCACACACATGTACACACAGATACGTACACGCACACAGGCACATACACTCTGGCACACACACACGTTCATACAGGCACATACACTCTGGCACACACACGTTCACATGGGCACATACACTCTGGCACACACACACGTTCACACAGGCACATACACTCTGGCGCACACACACACACACACACACACACACACACACACACACACACACACACACACACACACACACACACACACACAGGTTGCTTTGGCAGGACTGGGAACTGAGCCACTGCAGCAAGCAGCCAGTGGATACAAGACTGAGAGTGTGCAGTGAAAAGCACGATGCGTTTGCAGATAAATCCCCTCCTAGACAACAGGGGGCAGTACACCACATTCTCCTTTTCTCTCCCTCATTCTCTCTCTCCTCCTCCTCTGTGCAATGCAGAGTCAACCGCAGTCAATTCTGCTCAAGTCTGAGTGCTCCGCCCCCCTTCTCAACCATGTGTGCTCCGCCCCCTGCTCAAGCATGCACGCTCCGCCCCCTACTCAAGTTTGAATGCTCCGCCCCTGCAGATGTGGATATGCGGGGGAGAGGCGGGACATGCGGGGGAGAGGCGGGACATGCGGGGGAGAGGCGGGACATGCGGGGGAGAGGCGGGACATGCGGGGGAGCCCCAGGGCCAGGACGATAAATCACAGCCCTGAACTATCGGTGATAGTAGCTGTAGCTTAAGGGTTGCTCACAGTGTGCTGGTGTTGTGGCTGTAAACATAGAGAGTGAGACAGAAATGGGAAGAGCCTGATCAGCTCTGACAAACTATGAGACACAGTGTCATCTTATTGGGGTGTGTCTGTGTGTGTGTCTGTGTGTGTGTCTGTGTGTGTGTCTGTGTGTGTGTCTGTGTGTGTGTGTGTGTGTGTGTGTGTGTGTGTGTGTGTGTGTGCGTGTGTGTGTGTGTGTGTGCGCGCGTGTGTAAGAGAGTAACCATGCGTGAGACACACATCTTTCCGTGTCCTGAGGCTTTAGACATCTGTAGTTCTGAAATGGGCTTCATTAGAGGGGGCTGCTGGTTGCTTTCTCTCAGTTACACTTGCGGCAACAGTTGCATCAGCTCCCACTTAAGCACTGACCCTGGACCTGCCCCTCCTTTGACATGGCCTATGGTGGGACTTCAGCTCCCGCTTAAGCACTGACCCTGGACCTGCCCCTCCTTTGACATGGCCTATGGTGGGACTTCAGCTCCCGCTTAAGCACTGACCCTGGACCTGCCCCTCCTTTGACATGGCTTTTGGTGGGACCCTGACACTACACACCTGCCCCGGTCCCTGACACTACATACCTGCCCCGGTCCCTAACACTACACACCTGCCCCGGTCCCTGACACTACACACCTGCCCCGGTCCCTGACACTACACACCTGCCCCGGTCCCTAACACTGGTGGTGAATGGGGACAGGTCCATGGGTGTAGTAGCGTTTGTGTTTATTTATTTAGCGCGGCAGACACCCGTGTGTGCACCTCTGTCAGCCCCCCAGCAGAAACACGACAGGTAGAGTCACTGCACAATGCTGCCTGCAAGGATCCCAGAAAACCAGGAAAACAAACATTTGCTTTCATTTGATATATTAGCAGCTATATTTTCCCTTTGAGAAAATTTCACTTTAAAAAAGTGGGCCTCATTCACAAAAAATAATAATATTGATAACTATAACAACAACAACAATAATAATAATAATAATAATAATAATAATAGAGGTTCACTCACTAATTGGTCTTAAAACCTGCTTGTGCAGTTTTCACAATGATTCTAACCTTCACCAGTGTTTGTTTATTTGTGGTTTGTTCTTAAGAGCGCGCACACACACACACACACACACACACACACACACACACACACATATATACATATATATATATATATACACACATATATATATGTGTGTGTGTGTGTGTGTGTGTGTGTGTGTATATTTATATAATGGTCTTTTTAAATAATTAAATACCTCATACTTTTTCACTTCCATAATGTTATGTTAGTTGGAGACTGTGCTGTCCAATAAGTGAATAATTAATAAGGTTTCATCTGTCTGGCTGCACTGTGCAGTAATTAAGAGAAAAAAAACAGATTTGCTAGTAATAGTCAGAAACTGCTAAATAATTAAATAAACTTAAAAAAATTGTATTAAATGTGGCCAAACTTGGCTTCTGTCGATTTCTGTGTGATTGGCGGACTGTTTACTTATGCTAATTAGGAATGACTGGCACGTCCTTTCAATTTGAGAGAACAATGGAAAATATCATCATTATACATACAGTGATGCAAACCGTTGTGCAACAGGAACGCGTCACACCGCTGAGGAGGCGTCTCTTAGAACCTTCTCTTAGAACCTTCCTCCTGAAGCAGCTTTAGGAATAAACTACATGAGGTATTGATGAATTGATGAATGAATTGAGGTATTGATTCTTGTGCTGCCATTTCACCCATGAACCCCAAACCCATGTGTTACCTTGACCATAGGTACTTCCTGCCCTGTGTTGCTTCACTCAGGTAATGCACTGACTGAAATGGAGAGAATCTAGTGTTTAGGCTTAGCCCTAATGTTTAGGCTTGGGCCTATTGTTTAGACTTAGCCCTAGTGTTTAGGCTTAGCTGTGTCAGATTGCCAGTCTTCCAATTTTCTGCATTTCTATGTTACTCAGACTGTTTCTAATTCTTCATGAGGTGAGCTGCTCCTCTCAGACTGTTTCTAATTCTTCATGAGGTGAGCTGCTCCTCTCAGACTGTTCCTAACTCTTCATGCGGTGAGCTGCTCCTTTCGGACTGTTCCTAATTCTTCATGAGGTGAGCTGCTCCCCTCTGACTGTTCCTTACTCTTCATGATGTGAGCTGCTCCTCTCTGACTGTTCCTAACTCTTCATGAGGTGAGCTGCTCTTTTTGGACTGTTCCTAATTCTTCATGAGGTGAGCTGCTCCTCGGACTGTTCCTAACTCTTCATGAGGTGAGCTGCTCTTCTTGGACTGTTCCTAATTCTTCATGAGGTGAGCTGCTCTTCTTGGACTGTTCCTAATTCTTCATGAGGTGAGCTGCTCCTCTCGGACTGTTCCTAACTCTTCATAAGGTGAGCTGCTCCTCTCGGACTGTTCCTAACTCTTCATGAGGTGAGCTGCTCCTCTCTGCCTGGTGCATCCAGTCTTCATCACACGCCAGGCACCACAAGTGGCAAGGCGGTGCTGTTTCTTAGCAACCGACAGTAATGCTCCAAAAGACAGTAGTGAAATGTGGGGATTTGCCTGTTGTCAGGCGCTACTTCTTCATAAGCTTCTTCATACTTCTTATTCAGCACCCTCGCTGTGGTCTGAGCATCCTCGCTGTGTTCCTAACGTCCTTCCTGTGGTCTGAGCGTCCTCGCTGTGCTCTGAGCTACTCTGTTTCCTGTTGCAACGAGCAGCATCGCTCACCTGGATGCTCACCTGGACGGTTTTTAAAGAGAACCAGGTAGTAAAGCTTCAACAGCCAGAAGAGGAAGGGCTGTGTTTCAACTCAATGAGTCTGAGGCTGTAGTTTAATCCTCTGTGTCTGTGCCCTGATAGTTCTGAATGGCGTTGAGAAGCATGTCAAGACATTAGCCTCTCCCACTGTGTTGCTCCTGTGTCATGAGGGTGTTCTGTAGTGTTGTGTTTTATGAGAGTGTTCTGTAGTGTTGTGTTTTTAGAGGGTGTTCTGTATTGTTGTGTTTTTAGAGGGTGTTCTTTAGTGTTGTGTATTTAGAGGGTGTTTTCTGTAGTGTTATGTTTTATGAGGGTGTAGAGGAGGATTGTGAAGTTTTGTGCGAAGTGTGAGATTTGGGTTTAGCCTGTGTTTATGTTGTTAATGAGATCTGCGCGGTTCACAGCGTGGATTAACGGAGCCTGACAGATTAAGGCTTGTGCAGCTGTTAATCTGCCAGCGCAGTGTGACTGTGTTGCGGGACTGTTGCGTGTGAGGCTGGGATGTTTCCCGCACCAGGCAGTGTTGCCAGGATACTGTCCAGCAGCTCTGCTCTCTCCCCTCTGTCAAGGCTGGCCACGCCCCACATTTTAGCCACACCCCTCTTTTCACTCTGTTCAGTCGGGTCTCTCAGATGTCGGAGGAGTTGGCTGCTTTTCTTGTGATTGTTGAGCCTTTATTTATTTACCCTGCGTTTATTCCCAATCTCTTGCCTAAGCCCGTCTGACTGCCAAAGCGTCTGGCTGGTATTAAACGTCTTTGACCGTGGCCTGTGACAAACGGACCACAATCGCAGTGAGCCCAGACAGATGGGGTGAAGGGTACCTGGGGGTTTGTTGGAGTGGGCCCAGACAGATGGGGTGAAGGGTACCTGGGGGTTTGTTGGAGTGGGCCCAGACAGATGGGGTGAAGGGTACCTGGGGGTTTGTTGGAGTGGGCCCAGACAGATGGGGTGAAGGGTACCTGGGGGTTTGTTGGAGTGGGCCCAGACAGGTGGGGTGAAGGGTACCTGGGGGTTTGTTGGAGTGGGCCCAGACAGGTGGGGTGAAGGGTACCTGGGGGTTTGTTGGAGTGGGCCCACACAGATGGGGTGAAGGGTACCTGGGGGTTTGTTGGAGTGGGCCCAGACAGATGGGGTGAAGGGTACCTGGGGGTTTGTTGGAGTGGGCCCAGACAGATGGGGTGAAGGGTACCTGGAGGTTTGTTGGAGTGGGCCCAGACAGATGGGGTGAAGGGTACCTGGGGGTTTGTTGGAGTGGGCCCAGACAGATGGGGTGAAGGGTACCTGGGGGTTTGTTGGAGTGGGCCCAGACAGATGGGGTGAAGGGTACCTGGGGGTTTGTTGGAGTGGGCGCAGACAGATGGGGTGAAGGGTACCTGGGGGTTTGTTGGAGTGGGCCCAGACAGATGGGGTGAAGGGTACCTGGGGGTTTGTTGGAGTGGGCGCAGACAGATGGGGTGAAGGGTACCTGGGGGTTTGTTGGAGTGGGCGCAGACAGATGGGGTGAAGGGTACCTGGGGGTTTGTTGGAGTGGGTGCAGACAGATGGGGTGAAGGGTACCTGGGGGTTTGTTGGAGTGGGCCCAGACAGATGGGGTGAAGGGTACCTGGGGGTTTGTTGGAGTGGGCCCAGACAGATGGGGTGAAGGGTACCTGGGGGTTTGTTGGAGTGGGCCCAGACAGATGGGGTGAAGGGTACCTGGGGGTTTGTTGGAGTGGGCCCAGACAGGTGGGGTGAAGGGTACCTGGGGGTTTGTTGGAGTGGGCCCAGACAGGTGGGGTGAAGGGTACCTGGGGGTTTGTTGGAGTGGGCCCACACAGATGGGGTGAAGGGTACCTGGGGGTTTGTTGGAGTGGGCCCAGACAGATGGGGTGAAGGGTACCTGGGGGTTTGTTGGAGTGGGCCCAGACAGATGGGGTGAAGGGTACCTGGAGGTTTGTTGGAGTGGGCCCAGACAGATGGGGTGAAGGGTACCTGGGGGTTTGTTGGAGTGGGCCCAGACAGATGGGGTGAAGGGTACCTGGGGGTTTGTTGGAGTGGGCCCAGACAGATGGGGTGAAGGGTACCTGGGGGTTTGTTGGAGTGGGCGCAGACAGATGGGGTGAAGGGTACCTGGGGGTTTGTTGGAGTGGGCCCAGACAGATGGGGTGAAGGGTACCTGGGGGTTTGTTGGAGTGGGCGCAGACAGATGGGGTGAAGGGTACCTGGGGGTTTGTTGGAGTGGGCGCAGACAGATGGGGTGAAGGGTACCTGGGGGTTTGTTGGAGTGGGTGCAGACAGATGGGGTGAAGGGTACCTGGGGGTTTGTTGGAGTGGGCCCAGACAGATGGGGTGAAGGGTACCTGGGGGTTTGTTGGAGTGGGCCCAGACAGATGGGGTGAAGGGTACCTGGGGGTTTGTTGGAGTGGGCCCAGACAGATGGGTTGAAGGGTACCTGGGGGTTTGTTGGAGTGGGCCCAGACAGATGGGGTGAAGGGTACCTGGGGGTTTGTTGGAGTGGGCGCAGACAGATGGGGTGAAGGGTACCTGGGGGTTTGTTGGAGTGGGCGCAGGCCAACACTCACACGTGGCACAACTGCCAGTGTCCTTAGGGCATTTCATTTTTCAGTTCTCAGTATAAACGCTGAAACCAAATTACTCTGACCTCTCTGTTTGATTGTAACAGAAGAGGCTTACACACACACACACACACACACACACACACACACACACACACACACACACACACACACACAAGAAATCCTTGGTACAGGAGGTTTGTGTCTTTTTGGGTGAGGGAAAGTGTGGATTACACAAGCACCAGTGTAAGACGAGGCCAGTCCAGTGGCTCTCGGACTGCTGCAGTGAATCTCTGCTGCCCCCTGTGGCTTGTGTGATGAATGACCCTAGATGCTGCCTGCAGCTGTTCCTGAGGCCAGCTCCTGATAGCCTGTCCCGTCCATGTTGTTTGGTTTTAACAACAGCAGGAGCGATTTGCAGATGTTTGCCGTCTGTCTGTCTAACGCCTGTTGGTTCCAGACCTTCATTTTTCACTGGTGGCAGAGGGTGGGCGCCACACTTGGTTTTCAGGAATGACTTTGCCAAACTTTAAATTCTAGTGGCAAGGGCAAACCAGGCCTGTCTGGCTTGGTTCTCCAGCAGCTATAGAACCGTACCTGCATGTGTTTTCATGGAGGAGCTCTAGATGTGCGTGGCCTCGCCTAACACCGTCGTGAGCATCTAGAGCATGTTGGCTACTGAAACGACCTGGTCGACGTGCGCCACGGTGGTCTAGCGAGGTTTTCACATGTGAGAACGCTTCCCTTTAATCCCAGGTCAGGACACAGACGTCTGTGGTCAGGACACGGACGTCCATTCTGCTCTGTGGTCAGGACATGGACGTCTGTGGTCAGGACACAGATGTCCCTGCTGCTCTGTGGTGAGGACACGGCCGTCCCTGCTGCTCTGTGGTGAGGACACGGCCGTCCCTGCTGCTCTGTGGTGAGGACACGGCCGTCCCTCCTGCTCTGTGGTGAGGACACGGCCGTCCCTGCTGCTCTGTGGTGAGGACACGGCCGTCCCTGCTGCTCTGTGGTGAGGACACGGCCGTCCCTGCTGCTCTGTGGTGAGGACACGGCCGTCCCTGCTGCTCTGTGGTGAGGACACGGCCGTCCCTGCTGCTCTGCATGCTGGTGCGTGGACAGCTCAACATGGCGTCCTCTAACCCCCACGGCCCCTTTGTGCTCTGGTTGAGAGGTTTTTGGTTTTTTACTTTTTCACTTTGTGATGTTATTATCATCCCCTCTGAGATTCTGTGTAAAGCTCTTTTTATTTAAAGTTATGGAAATACACACACACACACACACACACACACACACACACACACACACACACACACACACACACACACACAGAGATTTAGGCTGAGTATATAGTGTAAATAATTGAGCAGAGAGGAATCAGAGAGACTGTAGAGACACTGGAGGGGCTGATAGAGCAGCAGAGGAGAGGAGCAGAGCTGTAGGGTTAACTCCTCATAGTTCTCACCCTCCATCTCTCCCTCTCTCTCTCATCCCCTCTCTCTCTCTCTCTATCTCTCTCCCTCCCTCTCTCTCTCCCTCTCTCTCTTTCCCTCATCCTCTCTCTCTTCCCTCCCTCTCTCTCCCTCTCTCTCCTCACTCTCTCTCTCCCTCCCTTCCCTCTCTCTCTCTCTCTCTCTCTCCCTCTCCCCCTCCCTCCCCCTCTCTCTCCCTCTCTCGCTCCCCCTCTCTCACACCTCCTCTATCTCCCTATGTCTCTCTCTCCCTCCCCCTCTCCTCCCTCTCTCACTCTTCCTCCCTCCATCTCTATCTCCCTCTTGCTCTCTCTTAGTTTGTCCTGTTTCATTCTCTTCCATTTGGTTACATGAGTTTCTCTGTGTGAATGAGTGAATAATAACACCACTGATGTGATGGGCAGTCATGGTCTGGTGGTTAGGGAACTGGTCTTGTGACCAGAGGGTCGTGGGTTCGATCCCCAGGCCTGATGCCATGACTGAGGTGCCCCTGAGCAAGGCCCCTAACCCTCAATTGCTTACTTGTATAAAAAATGAGATAAAAATGTAAGTCACTCTGGATAAGGGCGTCTGCCAAATGCCATAAATGTAAATGTAATGTAAATGTGAGGAGCATGAGCAGATGAACTGGACTCACCTTTAATGCACAGGAGCTCTTCTGTGTTATTCCAACACTGCGCTTTTAAGATGTTGCTGCATCTTTCTGTAGTTGTTGGTCAGTGTAAGTCATGCTCACGCCTTTCAGGACATTGTAAATGTGAATGTGTGATTGCCAAATGCTGTTTAAAATCAGTGCAGGAAATACCTATAAAACACTGCGGTTCTGTGATTTCCTGATGCAGGAAGAGTGTGTGTGTGTGTGTGTGTGTGTGTGTGTGTGTGTGTGTGTGTGTGTGTGTCTGCATGCATTTATGTATATGCATGTGTGCATGCCTATATGTGTCTGCTGGCATGTGTTTGTGTGTGCCTGTATGTGTGTCTTAATACATTTGTGTGTGCGTGTGTGTGTGTGTGTGGTTAGCCTCTTTCCTGGCCGCATTTTAAGTTTTTATTACCTGTCTGCAGGTCGTGTTTTGACAGCAGATATTTCTGGTCCACTCCCAAGCAGTGGTGTTTCTTCAGTCTGATATATAACTACCTTTCTCTCTGTCACCAAAATATAACTCTATTCATCTCGGCTGGGAAAGTTTTGGCAAGTTATTCAGAGAGCAGTTCATGATGGCGCACGGCCTGCAGCTGTGCTGCTGATGCTGGTACCAATGGTGCTGGTACCAATGGAGCTGGTACCATTGGAGCTGGTACCAATGGAGCTGGTACCATTGATGGAGCTGGTACCATTGATGGAGCTGGTACCGATGGTGCTGGTATTGCAGCCTCCTGCACTCACTGCCGGCCCGTAGTGGGTCATGGTGCGGGCCATGGTGCGGGCCTTGCATGTGTTGGCGTGTCCTGTGTGTGCTGGATCTGGAGTGTGCTCTCTCATACACAGCGTGAGAGGCAGAGTGTGCCTCATCCCACCCCAGCAGGAGCACACCATGACCTTGCATTTATCCTGCAGGTCAGAGGTCAGAGGTGAGGCATTCCAAGCAAGGCAAGCCAGATTCCATGATGCTGAATTAATTGTGAAGGTCAGAGGTTAGAGGTTGTGCAGACCAAGCAGTCCAGCTCCCACAGCCCCCCCCCCCCCACCTCACCTGTCCTGGTTGCTAACGGTTGCGTTTAGTCCTGACCTTTGATATCATCGTGTTGCTGCTCGTGAAGCTGTAATAAGCTGGTGTCTGCTGTGTGATGTTCACCGTTGCTGTGCTGGCAAGACCCTTGTGCATTCCTGACCCTCCCAGTGCCCACACGAGGTGGTAAATCTACATAGATCTGCTTCTCACTCATTTCTTGATCTGACGAGCTGGACTTTTGATCATTTGATCTTATGAATAATAATTTAAATATTTCTATTATTGTTGTTTTTGCTGCTGAAATCTCAATAACAACAAGAATCTCTTACTGTATCCTGACACCAGTTTGGGTGGTTCAGGCAGACATGCGTATTCATTTACCACCTTGCATCTGTGTGGAGAACCCTGCCCTGTGTGGAGAACCCTGCCCTGTGTGGAGAACCCTGCCCAGCTGTTTCAGTGGTCATCCTCACCAGACTCACTCAGAAATGACCAGTGCCAGATTTTTCCAGCTTTTTCTTTTTTTGTCTGAAGTAATTGATCCGTTCCATCAAAAGGCCCAAATCCAGGAGGGACACATCAATATTTGAGCAGCACGGCCTGCTCACCTGGATGGTTATTCAGTTAAAGTAGACATCCAGTCTGTCTTCACAGATTTAACTCCAACTCTAAGCATTACGTTATCTTCATTATATCTGTGTCTCTGTCTCTGTCCATCTGTCCCTCTAGAGAGGATCTTTGGAGAGTTTTTGAGCTGGGACATGCAGGACATTTTGTCTCGTCTGCCTCTCAAACCAGGACAGACAGCGACGCTCACCGTCAACATCGCAGCCAAGCTGGACTTCTCTGGCCAGGAGAACCTACTTCAGGACCTCAATGATGGTCAGAGTCCTCAACTGTAGTCACACACACGCACACACACACACACCTCCACCCTCTCTCCCTGTGTTACTCCACCTTTCCCACACCTTCAGTTAATGTGTGTAGTGCTGCTATTTTGAAAGTGCAAGGCAAATAATTGATTGGCTGAGAAGATCCGAATTCATCACCTCACACTTCTGTGTCCCACATCACCTTTCTATGTGGATGGTGCCTGCATGAATATGTTTGGACACGCCCTAGGACTTTGTAACTTTCTTTTATTTTCTGTCTCCTTCCTTCTCTCTTTCTCTCTCTCTCTCTCTCTCTCTTTCTTCTTCTCTCTCTCTTGTCATTAGCATGAATGAGGGGCTTATCAATGAGCTTCACATCTCCACAGCATCATCTTAAGGGTCTCTCCTCCTCTCGTCTGGCTCCACCCACTCTGCCTCCTCCTCTCTGTCTGGCCCCACCCACTGTCTCCTCCTCTCTTTCTGGCTCCACCCACTCTGTCTCCTCCTCTTATCTGGCCCCTCTCACTCTGTCTCCTCCTCTTCTCTGGCTCCGCCCACTCTTTCTCCTCCTCTTCTCCCAGCTCCTTTCCCTACAGATAAGGTAAAAATAGTTTGATAATGCCTACAGTAATGGAGGCTATGAGAAACACTGATGAGTCTGGCTTTCTCTCATTTATCCTAAGCAGCAGACGTAAGTATTGTTCATATTAGTGTAGTATTCATGGGGAGCAGTAAGTTGTAAACAGAGCTGATGGTATCTGGGAGACAGACACGTTCCTGTGATTCTTCAGCCTTCACTGGCTGTGTGTGTCGTGGTTGAGATGGGTGTTGAACTGTGGGTGTGATTAAACACACACTCTGGCAGTAATTAAAAACTGCGTGTTTGGTGTTCTTTCCTAATGAGTTGGGTGGCAGTGAGTCTTTGATCACCACTAGCTGACATCTGTTTTTCTGATTATTGTTTACTCTGCTCTGACTTCCTATTTACTTTCTTTTATTATGATGTCATAATAGGGTGCCAGGCAGTCCTAACAATATGTTTATTTATCTGTGTGTTCATTCATTTATTAAAATATATATATATATATAAACCTAAAGCCAGTTTGCATTCGCTGCTGTGCATTTTTCCTGTTAATGCTATTTTGTAAACCCGCCTTAAACGCTCCATGTATTCTGATGGCCTGTTTAGGTTTCCACGCCCCCACTCCAAGCCCCGCCCCCAGCCTCACGACTGGTGTGATTCAGTTCTCCTCTTCCATCTAGCTCAGATCTTCTTCCATCAGCTCAGATCCCTGGCAGGTCCTTCTTGATTGTCTGCATGGTATCTCTGGCTCTTCTGTGTTGGTGCTCTAAGCTGTGCCCACACCTTGAGTCACTCTCTCTCCCTCTTTGTATATATCTCACACTCTTTCTCATTGTCTTTGCTTTTCTTCTGTTACATTTGGTCTCTCTCTCTCTCTCTCTCTCTCTCTCTCTCTCTCTGTCTTTCTTTCATTCTTTTTCCCCTTTTCTCCCGTCACTGATATGCGTCAGTGATGTCATGGCTTGTGTGGAATAGTGTCACTAATGTGAACTTTCACATCCTGGTCATTGTACCGGCTCTCCCCCTGGTCTTTAAACTCTCTGTTTACACGCTGTCCATCACTGGGGGAAAAAGAGAGGAAAAACTGAGAATTGTGGGGAGAGGCAGAGAGGGGAGGGAGGAGAGGTGGGAGGGAGATGAGGGTTGGACAACAGACCAAGGAAACTCTGGCGTGGCATCCAGTGGCACTGAAACAGAAATGGCATTGCAGAGAGGTTTTATTTTGGGGATGGGGGAGTCATGTAGAGTCAGCGGGTGGAGGCAGGGTGGGGGTGCTATCTGGGTGCCATCTTACCCCACTGAGCAAGGAAATGGGATTCCACATATTAGCTTCGACTTTGATGACATCATTCTTTTATGGAACAATAAATCCAACGGCCCCAGCAGCAAATGAGAGTCCAGAGCTCGAATTCATAATTCTCTGAGATCAGATCACTAGATCACCAGATCACTAGATCACCAGATCATCAGATCCTGGATTTGTATTTCCCTGGGGATTCGTATTTCCATCAGATCAGCACTCTCGGAGCACGATGCATGTCCAATGCGTACTGCCAGTTCTGTGAGGGTAATCAGATTATTTCTCTCACTGCTGCAGCATGTAATAGCACATATCAGCCACTAGGGGCTCATTGTTGTCACAAGCCTCCTGACTGCTTGCCTGAACACCCGTCTCTTGAGATTCACCTAGCCGAAGACTCAGATTAGTAATTAGCTTGGACTGGCACCCTGAAGTTGAGCTAGAAATGTTCAGATGGTGGTCAGTGAAAGTTTTCATGGGGTAGTTAGTTTGAGGTTGTTCTCATATGGATCTTGCTTGCACCAGAGCTACCAATGTTCTCAGCTGATTGCGCCTCCACATGGCTTGGCCACACCCCTTTTCTGGGTTCCACTTGCAGCCTAACAAGCCTGGCAGCTCTAGAGAACAGCAGTGGACGCTGGTGTATTGGACGGTCCTGCAGTCCTGCTTACAGGTAACAACCATGCCTGGGTCTTAGCGTGTAGTAGCCACTGGCATCCTAAACCTTCCATGCAGTTGGATTACCATACGACAATGACCTGCCTCAGTAAGCCTGGTCATGGACAGCATCAGTGCTGTTTGTGCACTTGATGATATTTACAGTTCTCTTTACAGACCACTTTAGCCTACAATCTTAGCAGACTTGACAGTACACAAACAACCAGTGGACCACCAGAGTACACCCCCTTTGTACACGCCCTTTGAATTGTCTGGTTTTCTGTATTCACACATAGTTAAGAACTACCCATGCTGCATCTGCTGGAATAACACCTGGTGCTGCTGCTCACACACACCCGAGCGTCACCACCAGGCAGCAGCTTGGCCACTTGGTGAGGAGCATTTAGGTGTTACCATGATGCCAAGGAGGAGAAAGATCAGCAAAGATCAGCAGTGTTGCTGCCCATCTGTCTGTGACAGGTTATACGACTTTTTCCCAGACAATATGGAGTCTATAAGTCCACAGTGAGAAAGGTTATTCACATGTGGAAGACTTCAAAATCACCAGTCTGCCCAGGAGTGGCCGTCCCACTGAATTCATCTCAAGGTCAGACCATGCAATGGTCAGAAATTACAAACACCCCGGGAGCTACAGCTCGGTTTGGTTTGACATTTTTCAACCAGTTTTCAGATATTATTTGAGAAAGACTCTTGACATTTTCTAGAAACTCCAGAATGACTCCCATTTTCTCTATCAAATGTTTATACACAGAGGATGGATGTTTAAATTAGAATTGCTTCAGTTACATTTCTATGTAATAAACATGAATGATAACAGATTCTGAAACTGGACCTTTCCATCCAGAACAGTTTAGATTTTCAGTTTAGACCGTTCAGAACAGTTTAGACCATACTTCAGCAATACTTAAGAATCAAAAGTATTTTTAAGAATGAATCTTTGTAAATAGTATATTTTGTATGACTCTGTTATAGTTCTGGTTCTTAAGTATGTTTGAGCAGTCTGACGGCGATGTGTCTTTGTACGTGGCGTGTGTGAGCGGCAGTCAGCAGTGCTGTTTCTGCTCTGTGAGTGAAGTCAGAGGCTTCAGACAGCACGGCGGAAATGAAATCAACCTGGACAAGACTGTGTGCGTGTGTGTGAGGAAGGAGGGTCAGTCTGGAAGGACGTCTCTTATTACTGGTCTTTTAGAGTGTTGACGTCTGCGCTGTACTTCAGAAGAGTCAGAGTGGAGTTTTTGTTTCTTCTGCAGCAGTTCAGAATGAGCTGTGTGTTCATTACAGAACATCACCTCCATCACCAGAGGGCTGTTGTTTAACCTGCTGTCTGCAGACACCCACACAATGTCATCCTACCACTACTATCACAGTACTATCATAATACTGATGTACCATTAACCAGCCAGAGACTCTGTTTATGTGGCTTCCAAAGGTCGAGGATCTCTCGATTGTTGCAAGTGTCTGAGGAATCATGGGTCCGAAAGCCCTGTAATACAAATACCCCACCATTATCATTAGCAGTACCCCACCACTACCAATACCCCACCACTATCAATACCAGTACCCCACCACTATCAATACCAGTACCCCACCACTATCAATACCAGTACCCCACCACTACCAATACCAGTACCCCACCACTACCAATACCCCACCACTACCAATACCGGTACCCCACCACTACCAATACCAGTACCCCACCACTACCAATACCAGTACTCCACCCCTATCAATACCAGTACCCACCACTATCAATACCAGTACCCACCACTATCAATACCAGTACCCCACCACTACCAATAACAGTACCCCACCACTACCAATACCCCACCACTATCAATACCAGTACCCCTCCACTATCAATACCAGTACCCCACCACTACCAATACCAGTACCCCACCACTATCAATACCAGTACCCCACCACTACCAATACCAGTACCCCACCACTATCAATACCAGTTCCCCACCACTATCAATACCAGTTCCCCACCACTATCAATACCAGTTCCCCACCACTATCAATACCAGTACCCCACCACTACCAATACCAGTACCCCACCACTACCAGTACCCCACCACTACCAGTACCCCACCACTATCAATACCAGTTCCCCACCACTATTAATACCAGTTCCCCACCACTATCAATACCAGTACCCCACCACTACCAATACCAGTACCCCACCACTACCAGTACCCCACCACTACCAGTACCCCACCACTATCAATACCAGTACCCCACCACTACTAATACCAGTACCCCACCACTACCAATACCAGTTCCCTACCACTATCAATACCAGTACCCCACCACTACTAATACCAGTACCCCACCACTACCAATACCAGTTCCCTACCACTATCAATACCAGTTCCCTACCACTATCAATACCAGTACCCCACCACTACCAATACCAGTACCCCTCCAATACCAGTACCCCACCACTACCAATACCAGTACCCCACCACTACCAATACCAGTACCTCACCAATACCAGTACCCCACCACTATCAATACCAGTACCCCACCAATACCAGTACCCCACCACTATCAATACCAGTACCCCACCAATACCAGTACCCCACCACTACCAATACCAGTTCCCCATCACTACCAATACCAGTTCCCCACCACTACCAATACCAGTACCCCTCCAATACCAGTACCCCACCACTACCAATACCAGTACCCCACCAATACCAGTACCCCACCACTACCAGTACCAGTACCCCACCAATACCAGTACCCCACCACTATCAATACCAGTACCCCACCACTATTAATACCAGTACCCCACCACTATTAATACCAGTACCCCACCACTACCAATACCAGTTCCCTACTACTATCAATACCAGTACCCCACCACTATCAATACCAGTACCCCACCACTACCAATACCAGCTCCCTACTACTATCAATACCAGTACCCCACCACTACCAGTACCCCACCACTACCAATACCAGCTCCCTACTACTATCAATACCAGTTCCCCACCACTACCAATACCAGTTCCCCACCACTACCAATACCAGTACCCCACCACTATCAATACCAGTACCCCACCACTACCAATACCAGTTCCCCATCACTACCAATACCAGTTCCCCACCACTACCAATACCAGTACCCCTCCAATACCAGTACCCCACCACTATCAATACCAGTACCCCCACCACTACCAATACCAGCTCCCTACTACTATCAATACCAGTACCCCACCACTACCAGTACCCCACCACTACCAATACCAGCTCCCTACTACTATCAATACCAGTTCCCCACCACTACCAATACCAGTTCCCCACCACTACCAATACCAGTACCCCACCACTACCAATACCAGTTCCCTACCACTATCAATACCAGTACCCCACCACTACTAATACCAGTACCCCACCACTACCAATACCAGTTCCCTACCACTATCAATACCAGTACCCCACCACTACTAATACCAGTACCCCACCACTACCAATACCAGTTCCCTACCACTATCAATACCAGTTCCCTACCACTATCAATACCAGTACCCCACCACTACCAATACCAGTACCCCTCCAATACCAGTACCCCACCACTACCAATACCAGTACCCCACCACTACCAATACCAGTACCTCACCAATACCAGTACCCCACCACTATCAATACCAGTACCCCACCAATACCAGTACCCCACCACTATCAATACCAGTACCCCACCAATACCAGTACCCCACCACTACCAATACCAGTTCCCCATCACTACCAATACCAGTTCCCCACCACTACCAATACCAGTACCCCTCCAATACCAGTACCCCACCACTACCAATACCAGTACCCCACCAATACCAGTACCCCACCACTACCAGTACCAGTACCCCACCACTATTAATACCAGTACCCCACCACTATTAATACCAGTACCCCACCACTACCAATACCAGTTCCCTACTACTATCAATACCAGTACCCCACCACTATCAATACCAGTACCCCACCACTACCAATACCAGCTCCCTACTACTATCAATACCAGTACCCCACCACTACCAGTACCCCACCACTACCAATACCAGCTCCCTACTACTATCAATACCAGTTCCCCACCACTACCAATACCAGTTCCCCACCACTACCAATACCAGTACCCCACCACTATCAATACCAGTACCCCACCACTACCAATACCAGTTCCCCATCACTACCAATACCAGTTCCCCACCACTACCAATACCAGTACCCCTCCAATACCAGTACCCCACCACTACCAATACCAGTACCCCACCAATACCAGTACCCCACCAATACCAGTACCCCACCACTACCAGTACCAGTACCCCACCAATACCAGTACCCCACCACTATCAATACCAGTACCCCACCACTACCAATACCAGTTCCCTACTACTATCAATACCAGTACCCCACCACTATCAATACCAGTACCCCACCACTACCAATACCAGCTCCCTACTACTATCAATACCAGTACCCCACCACTACCAGTACCCCACCACTACCAATACCAGCTCCCTACTACTATCAATACCAGTACCCCACCACTACCAGTACCCCACCACTACCAATACCAGCTCCCTACTACTATCAATACCAGTTCCCCACCACTACCAATACCAGTTCCCCACCACTACCAATACCAGTACCCCACCACTATCAATACCAGTACCCCACCACTACCAATACCAGTTCCCCATCACTACCAATACCAGTTCCCCACCACTACCAATACCAGTACCCCTCCAATACCAGTACCCCACCACTACCAATACCAGTACCCCACCAATACCAGTACCCCACCAATACCAGTACCCCACCACTACCAGTACCAGTACCCCACCAATACCAGTACCCCACCACTACCAATACCAGTTCCCTACTACTATCAATACCAGTACCCCACCACTATCAATACCAGTACCCCACCACTACCAATACCAGCTCCCTACTACTATCAATACCAGTACCCCACCACTACCAGTACCCCACCACTACCAATACCAGCTCCCTACTACTATCAATACCAATTCCCTACCACTATCAATACCCCAGCATTACATAAACTGTCATGCCAGGTCTGTCATATATAATCTAACTCTCAGAGAACTCAGCAGACACCTCCACTGAGCTACAATCTCATCCTCAGAAAGGTCACCGCGGGGAATAAAATAAAAAAGTATCTCCCTGGTTACAGCTTGCTGTGTGTGTGTGTGTGTGTGCGTGTGCGTGCGCGCTTGCGCGGGGTGCTTGCCTTGTGTTGTGTTCAGTTTGTGTGACGAGTCTGAGTTTTTATGTACACAGCGTGTGTGTGTGTACCTGTGTGCATGCACATGCGTGTGTCCATTATTGTTTGTGTGTATGTTTTGTGTGCGTGTGGGTGGGAAGAATGGTGTGGACAACCTGGAATGTGTTTGCTTCATATGGGTTTTGTGTACCATTTGTGTTTAATGTTTACTCTGTCTTTCTCTGTACAAGGGCCATCTGTACCATGGAACAGGTGCACACTGTCGCACAGTGCTGTGTGTGTGTGTGTGTGTGTGTGTGTGTGTGTGTGTGTGTGTGTGTACTACATCATCCTGTATATCATAAAGAGATAATGGCACACATTGTAATTGAGCACTCCAAAGCCAAATGACAGTGGGTGTTATTTATAGCTTGGGCATGATGAGATCTACCTAGTGTGCCATCTTTCACCCCAGAGGGTTAT
This sequence comes from Brachyhypopomus gauderio, assembly GCF_052324685.1. Classification (NCBI taxonomy): domain Eukaryota; kingdom Metazoa; phylum Chordata; class Actinopteri; order Gymnotiformes; family Hypopomidae; genus Brachyhypopomus; species Brachyhypopomus gauderio. Next base: position 17,034,031 of record NC_135215.1, on the reverse strand, counting down.
GGGTTTCTCTATTTTAGGATCTGATAGGCACCCATGATCAGAGAGAGACAGAGCGAGAGATATGGATTGGCAATACAGTATGAATTTGTCATGCCAATAAAGCTCCTTTTAACTGAAATTGAAAAAGAGAGAGAGGGAACAAAAAGACAAAACTGAGAGAATGTGTGAGGAAGATTATCAGGGTGTGTTTCTCACCAGGGATCATAAAGACTTACAGGTGTTTGGAAAAGCCATGCACTTCTGATGACTGCTATCTCTTACACACACTCCTTCTCTCTCTCTCTCTCTCTCTCTCTCTCTCTCTCTAACTCTCTCTCACTCACACACATGCACTGCATGCTTTTTGGTACTATGTGTTGTCTAGGTGTGTAGTGTGTACTGTCTAGGTGTGTAGTGTGTACTGTCTAGGTGTGTAGTGTGTACTGTCTAGGTGTGTAGTGTGTGCTGTCTAGGTGTGTAGTGTGTGCTGTCTAGGTGTGTAGTGTGTGCTGTGTAGTGGGTATTGTGTAGGTGTGTAGTGTGTACTGTCTAGTTGTGTAGTGTGTGCTGTCTAGTTGTGTAGTGTGTGCTGTGTAGTGGGTATTGTGTAGGTGTGTAGTGTGTACTGTCTAGGTGTGTAGTGTCTGCTGTCTAGGAGAGGTTGAATGTTCCCCTGTTGGTTGTTAGCACTAGTAGTGTGTGCTGTGTAGTGTGTACTGTGTAGTGGGTATTGTGTAGGTGTGTAGTGTGTGCTGTGTAGTGGGTATTGTGTAGGTGTGTAGTGTGTACTGTCTAGTTGTGTAGTGTCTGCTGTCTAGGTGTGTAGTGTGTGCTGTGTAGTGTGTGCTGTGTAGTGGGTATTGTGTAGGTGTGTAGTGTGTACTGTCTAGTTGTGTAGTGTCTGCTGTCTAGGTGTGTAGTGTGTGCTGTGTAGTGTGTGCTGTGTAGTGGGTATTGTGTAGGTGTGTAGTGTGTACTGTCTAGGTGTGTAGTGTGTGCTGTGTAGTGGGTATTGTGTAGGTGTGTAGTGTGTACTGTCTAGTTGTGTAGTGTCTGCTGTCTAGGAGAGGTTGAATGTTCCCCTGTTGGTTGTTAGCACTCCTGTGTTGTGTGCTCCACACGTCTATTTACTGACGAGTTGTTTATCTTCACCTCTTCATCTTTACTGTGATTTTGGGGTTATTGTTATACATCCTCCTTCCTTTCAGCTGCACAAGTGTTCTTGCATACTGGATCTGGTGAAGTACGTGTGATGGAGGGCTTATGTTTGGTGTCGAGTTGGTATGTGTTAGCAGCAGGGTGGGTGGGGTTAGCGTGTTGGTGTGTGTTAGCAGCAGGGTGGGTGGGGTTAGCGTGTTGGTGTGTATTAGCAGCAGGGTGGGTGGGGTTAGCGTGTTGGTATGTGTTAGCAGCAGGGTGGGTGGGGTTAGCGTGTTGGTGTGTGTTAGGAGCAGGGTGGGTGGGGTTAGCGTGTTGGTGTATATTAGCAGCAGGGTGGGTGGGGTTAGCGTGTTGGTATGTGTTAGCAGCAGGGTGGGTGGGGTTAGCGTGTTGGTGTGTATTAGCAGCAGGGTGGGTGGGGTTAGCGTGTTGGTGTGTGTTAGCAGCAGGGTGGGTGGGGTCATGGACGTAGTTTTGATTTCATAAGTGGGGGGGACACAACCTGGGGTGGCGAACTGTTGAGCGGGGGGGGGGGGGGGGGGGGGGTTGAATGAAAATTGTTGAGCGCTGTGAACAAAAATTGTTGAGCGGGGGGGGGGGGGGGGGGGGGGGGGAGCTCGGAGCTGCATGATCCTAGTGCTAGATTTGTCGCTATTTGGATATTGTTTTTTTAACCGTTAAAAAGTGGGGGGGACATGACTTCGTCGCTACTTAAATATTTGGTTTTAACTGTAAAAACTGGGGGGGGACCAAAACCGGCTTTTGAAAAAGTGGGGGGGACATGTCCCCCCCGTCCCCCCCCAAAACTACGTCCGTGGGTGGGGTTAGCGTGTTGGTGTGTATTAGCAGCAGGGTGGGTGGGGTTAGCGTGTTGGTGTGTGTTAGCAGCAGGGTGGGTGGGGTTAGCGTGTTGGTGTGTGTTAGGAGCAGGGTGGGTGGGGTTAGCGTGTTGGTGTGTGTTAGCAGCAGCAGGGTGGGTGGTGTTAGCGTGTTGGTGTATATTAGCAGCAGGGTGGGCGGGGTTAGCGTGTTGGTGTGTGTTAGCAGCAGCAGGGTGGGTGGTGTTAGCGTGTTGGTGTATATTAGCAGCAGGGTGGGTGGGGTTAGCGTGTTGGTGTGTGTTAGGAGCAGGGTGGGTGGGGTTAGCGTGTTGGTGTGTGTTAGCAGCAGGGTGGGTGGGGTTAGCGTGTTGGTGTGTGTTAGGAGCAGGGTGGGTGGGGTTAGCGTGTTGGTGTGTGTTAGCAGCAGCAGGGTGGGTGGTGTTAGCGTGTTGGTGTATATTAGCAGCAGGGTGGGTGGGGTTAGCGTGTTGGTGTGTGTTAGCAGCAGCAGGGTGGGTGGTGTTAGCGTGTTGGTGTGTATTAGCAGCAGGGTGGGTGGGGTTAGCGTGTTGGTGTGTGTTAGCAGCAGCAGGGTGGGTGGTGTTAGCGTGTTGGTGTATATTAGCAGCAGGGTGGGTGGGGTTAGCGTGTTGGTGTGTGTTAGGAGCAGGGTGGGTGGGGTTAGCGTGTTGGTGTGTGTTAGGAGCAGGGTGGGTGGGGTTAGCGTGTTGGTGTATATTAGCAGCAGGGTGGGGGCGTGGAGAAGGAAGCAGATGCTGTTGGTCCTCTGTGTAGCGGAGCGGTGGAGTCTGGGTGTAGCGGAGCGGTGGAGTCTGGGTGTAGTGGAGTGGTGGAGGCTGGGTGTAGCGGAGCGGTGGAGGCTGGGTGTAGCGAGGCAGAGTGTTCGCCCGTGCTTCATCACCCCCTCTCATTTCCTCTCTGTGCTGCGTGATGTCAGAGTGACGCACATCAGCATCGTCATCCTCTCCACGGCCCCTCCCCCTCCGGCACCGACGGCCAGGCGCTGGTGTCATGATGAACTCACTGCCCCTGCAAGATTCGTGTGTGTGTGTGTGTGTGTGTGTGTGTGTGTGTGTGTGTGTGTGTGTGTGTGTGGTGTGTGTGTGTGTGTGTGTGTGTGTGTGTGTGTGTGTGTGTGTGTGTGCACGCTCTGTGAATGTGCAAACACTCTTCTAGGCAGTAGAAATCTGAGGGTCTTATTCATGCAGTGACTGCAGGAATCTGTGTATGTGTGGCTGTACGTGTGTGGGCGTACGCGTGTGGGCGTACGCGTGTGGGCGTACGTGTGTGGGGGTACGTGTCTGTGTAAGACACCTCCACTGAGATGTGTGTTTTCATCTATAATGCTCAGAGGTGTGTGTGGTCTTCAGTCCTCTGCTGTGTGCGTGCGTGTTACTGTGTTCAGAGGTGCGTGTGTGGTAATGTGTTTTATCATTGTCTTTTCAGATGGCATCAGTGTGACTGGGTTGCCCATCTCCAGCCCTCTGAGGCAGGTGCTGAAGCCCCGCCCTGAAAATAAACAAGTCAACACCGACGCCAGCAAGAGTGAATACAACCATGTGAAGGTAGGAGTGATCCCAGCACAGCCTCACTCTCTTGTGCTCCACCAGAGTGAGACGTGTGAGGTGTGTGTGAGCCTCTGGCCCGTGCGTTAAACGTGGAGGCACGGTGCCTCTCCTTTGACGGTCTGAGGCTCATTAAAAAAAGGCATCTCGGGCGCGTCGGGCGCGGGGGTGGGGTGCGTGTAGCGAGCCCTGTCGTGCAGACTCATCCCCCACTGTCCATCATGGCAGGGTAAGGGCTGAGGATCCGTGGGGCCTACCGGGCTTAGCAGGCGCTGCTCAGTAGCAGGACCCATGTAGTGCTGAACAGGACGTCCTGCTGGTTCTCCCCCAGGGAGAAACTTCAGGATAATGCCATTGTATTCAGCCTCTTCAGGCCTCACACCGATGCAGAGACGTTGAGTCTTTCAGGCTCTCACCAGCAGCACCTGGTCTAACTTTTAGTAGGTTTTCCTGCTGTTTATGATCCACTGAGTCCAGATTAGCAGGGGAAACACGCGCACACACGCGCACACACACACACACACACACACACACACACACACACACACACGCACAGACACAGATCCGCTCTTTCTGGATTAGGAGTCAGGAGTCTTGACAGACTGAGGTGTTGCTGTGTAGCTGTCCATGGTGCTGAAACCGTCTTGCTACAACACCATGCAGATGAAAGAATCTGCATGCAGACCCCATCTACTACAGCCTGTGATCATTCACCAGGCAGTTTATTAGACATAGTTGGTTAGGAGTGCAGATGGGGTTCACAGAAAGTCTGCAGCCATCGGTTTCTGACCACAGGACCTCTGGGACCACACGGCAGTGACTCTGACACATGTAAGAAGCCCAGGAAGACTACTGCGAAATGCAGGAATAAGACAGGTGTGTCTAATAAAGTGTCAAGTTCAGGGTAAGGTGCACAGTATGTGTTTGTCCTAAAGCATGAGTGTGGCTAATGAGTGTGTCCTGCAGTTATAGGTGAGCTGTAGCGGGTACGTCAGGACGGTGGAGGAGCATGACTCTGTGAGAAGGACTGGAGATGTGTGATCTGGGGTGTCAGTGCAGGACTGGATCATGTGGGTCCAACCTGTTCTAGGAATTGAGCTGCACTGCAGAGGAGAGTGAAATCACTGGCTTGACTGACCATGTTGGCTTTGTGGTTTTTGCTCTGACTGATGACTTGGCTTGTGTAGACCAGCACAGCAGGTGTGTGTGTGTCTGTGTGTGTGTGTGTGTGTGTGTGTGTGTATGGCTCTACTCCATGGTTTATTTTCTGACATGAACTGCAGGATTTTTTATCCTCTCAATTCCATCCTTGTTTGCAAAGTTCTGATTCAGTTCACAAGGTCCACAAGATTCTGATTCTGCTATTTTAACTCATTTTAGGAATCAAGGGTTAAGTATGTTGTCAGTATTGGTTGTGCTGGACTCATGAAGTAATCAGACCCCTTGTTGCTTGCTGTGAGTTGTGGATTTCATTTCGAATCAATGTAATTGCCATTTTTACCCATCAGTCTTAATAACTCATAATGTTGAATTCAAAACATGTATTTAGAGAGATTCAAATATTAAATATTTAATATTAAATGAAATATCAAAAACAGAAATCTGTAAAGTTATTCAGGCCATTTTACAACTGCAAGTCTTCTCGAGTGCTCTGCCTACGTCTGCCTAAGTGTGGGCCTACGTCGAAGTTCATCATGGCATATCTACTCAGGCTACACCAGGTTTGGTGGCAGGTGTCTGGCAGGTGTTCTTCAAACATCTCCACAGAGACTCAATGGGGTTTAAGCATGGACCTTTGGCTGGGCCCCTCAAGAACATGCAGGGGTGGTTCCCCAACACTACTCCAGTGTTGTTTTGGCCGTGTTCTTCCAGGCACTGGCGTGTCCAGTCCGAGTCTGCCTGCACTCTGGAAGACGTTTACTATTCCTGTATTTGTCTACAGTCATTCGTCCCTCACATGTTTTCGTTCTTGATTCCACAAAGTGCCACGATGCTGCCACCACCATGCTTCACCATAAAGATGGTGTCAGGTTGACGAGCAGCTCTGCCCAAAGACTTCAGTGTTTGTCTCAACAGACCAGAAAATGGTTTCCCACACGTTGCACCAGTCCGTTAAATGTCATTTATCAGACTCCTGGGAGTCCCTGTGGTTTCGTATGCCTCATGCTCATCAGTGGCTTCCGTCTTCCACTCCGCTATAAAGTCCTGATTTACAGAGTGTTGCAGAGATGATTGTTCATCCACCAGGTTCTCCCATCTCTGCACTGGACCTCTGGAGCTCTTTTGGAGTCACCAGTCTTTCTTTCATTGCTTCCTTCCTGGCCACAGCTTTTATTGCCTGGATGCTCACTTGTGCCAGACAGCCAACACTAGCAGCCCTCAAGGCTCCAAGCCTCTGAGATGGTTGTACATCCCTGTGCCAGATGATGCCCTGCGGCAGCTTCATCTTGGAGATCCACAGACTGTTACTTGGGTCTTCATGGCTTGGTTGTTGCCCTGACGGTGTAGGGAACATTGTGGGCCCTTATGGACCCAGGTGTGGGCCCTTCCACTGTGACCACCTGAGCCCGTAACACAGCTCAGGGACCATTAAAACAAACAGGATGCACCTGACCGAAATCTGGAGGGCAAATGACTTCTCTGTTTATAAGAGTTTTCAGTTTTTGAAATGTAATTAATTTTACATGAATGTTTTCAGTTCATTTCATCATGAAATTGGATTGAGTTTAGATCAGTGAATAAAAACTGGATGGTAAAAAATGAAAGGGATGTTCTTTTTTTTTTCATGAATCCACTGTTTGACATGGAGGATTCTGGGCAGCTGTGAGACTTCCACAGGGGGAGACGCTACAGCTGATGTTTAATAGAAATGTGCACGCACACTCACCAAATCCCTGTCTTGATGTCATAAGGATCTCAGACACTGACTCCAAATGGTTTTGACTTAACTACACTCATAGACGCTTTCAGTTCACCATTGATCCAGGATGTTAAACCAACACAGCGGCACAAGATGGACCTTGTTAACAAGAACATGGAGTTGTTATAGTGGAGAAGACGGAGGTTCGAATGAGGGTGGAGAAGACCGAGGTGGATGAGGGTGGAAGAAGGTTGCAGGCTGGAGAAAAATGTCTTTTTTTAAAGATTGAATTTGAAAGAGGAAAGAGGGCCGTCCTGTCCTGCTTCTCAGGGGACACGATTCCAGAGGCTGAGCTGGAAAATTCATGATGTCCAGAGTTATGAGGTAGCAGAGATGATGTGAGATGTGTGTGTGTGTGTGTGTGTATGTGTGTGTGTGTGCGCGCGACTCAGCTGAACCTCTAGCCTGTTCTTCTGCTGCTGTTTCTTCTGGTGTGTGGAGCTGCATACTGTTATGATATTAGTCTGTTCACCAACAGGCTCACATCATGATCTCAAAATGGTGCTGACAAGTTTCTGTGGCCATGCTTGTGTGTGTACTACATGTGTGTACTGCATTTTTAGTGAAAGCTATTGAGATATTTCTGTAAGGTTTACTCTCCCTCCCTAACGAGGTGGGTATGTGCAGGAGATTTCACACATGGGCTTTCTAGGTATATAAAAACTTTAATTAGGTATGAGATTTTCCTCATTGGATTAGGATTGAGATATTCCTCATTGGATTAGAAATGAGATATTGCTCATTGGATAAAATGTATTTTAATGAGGCACCGTGCAGATGAAGGCATCTCTGATATTTGTCTGGAAACCACTGAAGCAACTTTATTACATTAATTCATTCAAAATATAGAAAAAACGAAGTCGTACGGGAAGCAGATGTTCCGCAGAACTACAGAGCAGCTGCTGTGGAAACCACAACTGTGTGAACTCACCCCACATGTGTGAACTCACCCCACATGTGTGTGAACTCACCCTCCACGAGTGTGAACTCACCCCACGAGTGTGAACTCACCCCACATATGTGTGAACTCACCCTCCACGAGTGTGAACTCACCCCACGAGTGTGAACTCACCCCACATATGTGTGAACTCACCCTCCACGAGTGTGAACTCACCCCACATATGTGTGAACTCACCCTCCACGAGTGTGAACTCACCTCACGAGTGTGAACTCACCCCACATATGTGTGAACTCACCCTCCACGAGTGTGAACTCACCCCACATATGTGTGAACTCACCCTCCACGAGTGTGAACTCACCCTCCACGAGTGTGAACTCACCCCACATGTGTGAACTCACCCCACATGTGTGAACTCACCCCAAGATGTGTGTGAACTCACCCCAAGATGTGTGTGAACTCACCCCAAGATGTGTGTGAACTCACCCGAGATGTGTGTGAACTCACCCCAAGATGTGTGTGAACTCACCCCAAGATGTGTGTGAACTCACCCCGAGATGTGTGTGAACTCACCCCGAGATGTGTGTGAACTCACCCCGAGATGTGTGTGAACTCACCCCGAGATGTGTGTGAACTCACCCCGAGATGTGTGTGAACTCACCCCGAGATGTGTGTGAACTCACCCCGAGATGTGTGTGAACTCACCCCGAGATGTGTGTGAACTCACCCCAAGATGTGTGTGAACTCAACCCACGAGTGTGAACTCACCCGAGATGTGTGTGAACTCACTCCAGACGTGTGTTCACACAACACGTGATCTCACTTAGAGACAGATGCCAGCATGATCCTGCCACAGTACAGATCACTGTATACCACACTACAGCTCACAATCTACCACACTACAGCTCACAATCTACCACACTACAGCTCACAATCTACCACACTACAGCTTGTATTGTACCTATCTGGGATAAATATGCACTTTATCCTGTGGAAATCATTCACAGTGTAACTAGTGTGAAGGTGCAACCATAAAACAGAACATAAGAACAGTGCATTCTTCATTCTAGCAGCGTGTCTACATTAATGGAGAAGCAGGAGTGATGCTCCAGTAGCACTGAGACTCCTTCACCCTGCCACTGTTTATCCACACTGACTTACTCGTGTGTGTGTGTGTGTGTGTGTGTGTGTGTGTGTGTGTGTGTGTGTGTGTGTGTGTGTGTGTGTGTGTGTTTGCACCTTGTTTATTCTGCTCCTGGCGTGAAGTCAGTAAAAGACTGTAGTGCCAGAACATGTGCAGAAGAAGCTGCTTATTTGCTACTGTATTTCCTGCATCTACGCAGCTGCTGTTGTGTGTGTGTGTGTGTGTGTGTAAGACGAGACGATCACACACCGTCTTCTCTGGAGCCATTAGTTATGCCGCAGTCGTCCTGAGTGTATCAGGCTGATGAAAACGGTGGCCCTTTAGAGACAGTTGTGAAGGGTTGGTGGTGCAGCCCTGGGTAGACGCTTACGTCACACGCTGGTGTGCGTCATCAGTGCCCGTGCTGGGTGGGGCTTGTAGTCTGGTACCAGTCAGAGGAGAGTGGGGAGCTGGACCTTCTGTTTTGAAGCCTTGTGAGGGTGTGGCAGTGTGCACACACACACAGGGTATTTTACTGTATGGTAATTATAGTTATACTATATATATTAGTTATATTGTTAGAACTAAATGCCAATGTCTAAGGGCGTACTCACACTAGGCACGGTTTGCTGGATCCGTGCTGGGGCCCGGTTATCCCCCCTCCCCACTCCCCCTCTGGCCTGCACTCACACTCGCTTCAGCAACCCGGCCCGAGCACGCTTACGTCATCACAACGCCGCTTTATTTGGAAAAAAAGCGCGCTCGCACAACACTATAGAGCTCATGATTCTCTTTTTATTGTATTTTTGGAGTCGTTTTGGGAGTGCAGAAACACGGTGCAAGCACAGATTTATCGATAATTTAACACAACGATTGTCTGCTAATCGCTTTGCCGCTATGACTGTTTAACGTGAGCGTCGCATCACTGATGTCATGTTTGAGTTCCAGCGAAATGAACCAATCAGACGAGGCACCAAGCGGGCCCGGGCACGGATAGCGCTCACACTAGAAGCGAACCGTGCCCGAGTCCACATGAATCGTGCCCTGGCCCACCTCTTCAAAGCGGGCCCGAGCACGGTTAACTGATCCGGGCCCGGGCACGGTTGGAGCGCTCACATTAGCCAAACGAACCGTGCTTCGGCAGGCAACCGTGCCCGGGCCCGGATCGCAGAGCCTAGTGTGAGTACGCCCTTAATCTGGTATGTGTATGTTTAAAATACCTTGGTGGACCAGTTGAATGTCCTGTCAGTATTAGTGTGTGTCTGTGTGTTCATCATCGTAGCAGCATTCAGGCCTTACACACATGCACGCACACACACACGCGCGCGCGCACACACACACACACACACACACACACACACACATACACACACACACACACACACACTGAGTCAGGCTTCATGTGTTATTCATATTTTTGCAGAGTCAATTACTTACAATAATCTAACTCTCATCAGTCTTTCTTTGCACACACATACACACACACACACACACACACACACACACACACACACACACACACACACACACACACACACACACACACACACACACACACACACACACACTGCACTGATGGATCAGCCCAGTCCTGGCGCTAATAGCCACAGCAACACCAGATCATTTATGGTGGGGGCAGGGAGGGGAGGGGGGGTTGTTCTATTTTTGTCTCACAACAGCTGAACGGCTCTGCTTCTCAGACACAGATGCAGAATCTGAACAAGCACATTCACATCCGAGAGAAAAAGGCGGAGGAGGGAGAGACATTGTATAAACAACACTGAATATTCCAACAATTACAATTATTTAGGGATCAAAATGAGTTCTTCTGCTCATTTTAATCTTGGCAGTGAATGAACTGAGAGGAAAAGCATCAGCAGAAATTCCAGTCAATTCCAATCAAAATACGGCTACAAATATTTGAGTGTGTAATTGAAGCTGTTGTCCTGTGTGGCTGTGAGCTGTGGGGTTGCTTACAGATCAAGTACTCGGCACATGAGACAAACACCCACCTAGCATGAGACCCGGCATGACACGTGACCCCAAACACAGCCTACTCCCCAAACACAGCCTCCTCACCCAACACAGCACTCAACACAGAACCTTCCACAACACAACACTCAACACAGCCACCTCCCCAACATAGAGTTCAGCACACTGGCAGGGCTGTACGTCCACTCTACAGTCTGAGGGACAGTGAGGGACCATATAACACAGTGTTGTATGTCCACTCTACAGTCTGAGGGACAGTGAGGGACCATATAACACAGTGTTGTATGTCCACTCTACAGTCTGAGGGACAGTGAGGGACCATATAACACAGTGTTGTATGTCCACTCTACAGTCTGAGGGACAGTGAGGGACCATATAACACAGTGTTGTATGTCCACTCTACAGTCTGAGGGACAGTGAGGGACCATATAACACAGTGTTGTATGTCCACTCTACAGTCTGAGGGACAGTGAGGGACCATATAACACAGTGCTGTATGTCCACTCTACAGTCTGAGGGACAGTGAGGGACCATATAACACAGTGTTGTATGTCCACTCTACAGTCTGAGGGACAGTGAGGGACCATATAACACAGTGTTGTATGTCCACTCTACAGTCTGAGGGACAGTGAGGGACCATATAACACAGTGCTGTATGTCCACTCTACAGTCTGAGGGACAGTGAGGGACCATATAACACAGTGTTGTATGTCCACTCTACAGTCTGAGGGACCATATAACACAGTTTTGTATGTCCACTCTACAGTCTGAGGGACAGTGAGGGACCATATAACACAGTGTTGTATGTCCACTCTACAGTCTGAGGGACAGTGAGGGACCATATAACAGTGTTGTATGTCCACTCTACAGTCTGAGGGACAATTTCAGATGCCACAGTTACAAAGATTTGTCATTATTATTATTTTTGTTATTGTTGTTACTAAAAATTTTTGCTATTATTATTATCATCAATAATAGAGTCAGTATTGGAAATATTGTTATTTGCAGTATTGTTACGGCAGTTATAATATTGTTATAACTATTACTATTGTTATACTATTGTTTTGTATTCTTTGTCAATTTGATAATACAGATGTGAACAGCTTTTGCAATACAGATGCAAACTTGTCATGCCAATAAAGCACCAATGAATTGAACTGAGATGGGGGGGGGGGTGCGAGGAGGAGGAGGGAAAGAGAGTGAGAGGGCGGGGCAGAGGATGAGTTAGTGAAAGTGTAGTTAGCAGTACAGTTTACACCAAACAGATCACGCAATTAGAGGAAAAGGAAAGCAAACCAAAAACAAGACGTGTCAAACATGAAACAACAATACAGCCCTAAAACAACCAGGAGAGGAGGAGGGAGGCAGAGAGAAAGAGAAATGGAGAGATTTGAAAAAGGCAGGGAAAGCCTTTTCATGGAGGGGAGAGTGAAAGAGGGAAGAATGGAGAGATACAGAGTTGAAGGAGTCAGACAGGTGTAGTTGAGCACTGCTGGAGTCAGACGTGTAGATGAGCACTGCTGACCAGGGTGCAGGAGTCAGACATGAGTAGATGAGCACTGCTCGTGCCACAAGTCCTGACTGCTGTGGACACAGGCACCCAGGTGCTGAGTGTAATATTTATAGGACATTAATGTTTAAGTGTGTGTGTTCACATTTGCTGCACTTTCCTGTAACAGCAGTTTCTTATAGTTTTAATAATTTTTCCCCACCCCACTCCCCCTCTTTCTCTCTCTGTCCCCCATCCACCCACCCACCCATCCACCCACCCACCCATGCGACTGTGTGTGCATCTCTCTGCATGCGTGTGTTGATTTAAGGTCGACACAGCCGAATGTGTGTTTGAAGAAGTGCACCAAAGTGACTTTGTATGTAGTGAATATAACAGAGTCACATCTCTGTGCATTTCCATCAGCTCTCTGATCTGTCTTTATGATCTTTTTCTCTCTGACTCTTTTTTTCTTTGCCTTTCTTTCATACTCTGTCTCCATTCCTAAAGCGTTGTGCACTACTCTCTGTGGCACTAAC
>NC_135215.1:16944023-17016523 GCF_052324685.1 Brachyhypopomus gauderio | reverse complement strand
TCGACGCCCCAAAAATCATCCCGTTCACTGTAATGGTGGAGATGGTGGTTTTATTGTGTGATTAGAATGCAATTTCCCGCAGAAACAATCATAATCATAATTGGATGTCATAATGGAAATCTGTTCAATTATGGTGTTCTAAGGAAAGTCAGTTAAGTCAAAGTTAAATGGTGTTATGCTGTCTGATAATATGCTGAGGCAAAAGACTGGGCTCTTATTTTGAAATTCGTACTTACTTTTTCAGGACTAGTTATGAATTTGATCTGGTTAAACATGCAGAAAGCCCCAGGCATTAATAAGCTGCGTTTCTGTTAGTCATCGGTTCCTTCCCTGAAAAACCTGATGGCAAGTGTGGGCGTGGCCTCTCTAAGCCCATGTGTGTGTCACGTGACCATTGGCTAGTGAAGCAGCCTCAAACCTGCACTGGATACACTTGCCATTCATAACAATCACAGTTTTGGCCTTAGCTGGGCTTTTGCTCACAGTGGATTCTGTCATGCCAGTTCACACTCAGAGTCTGTATGTGATTGACGGCTTTGCACGTCACCAACAACAAACGCACTTTTGCCTCATGGTGTTAAGTGTGCAGAATGGGCGCGATGGCCGCTTGTGTGCTGGGAGGATGTACAGGAAGTTGTGGAGTTGGAAACCCCGTCGGCCACTGCGGTCCGTTGTCACGGTTATTGTTGCTGCTGCCGACATTCTTCTACATTGGTGCTTTGATGACAACAGAGTCACGATCTGACCATTCTCGTTCAAGTGTCACGCGTACAAATTGTCTATGACTTCGATCTAGAACCACATATGCAAGTAACTGAAATCTGATTTGAGAAGATTGGACTTGCATATCCACACAGCCCTGAAAAATTCTGATTTGTGTCACATTAAGGCAGAAATGGCTGGTGATGCGAACGCAGGCCTCGTCTAGCTGGGTACATGGGCTGTGATGACATCACCGTGCACCATGAGCAAACTGAGGAACAAGAGAATGTTTTCTGACAGAATGATGATGATGACGATGATAGTGATGAAGGTCTGGGCACAAATGGGAGCACATCCTGGGCTAACACATTGTAGCCATGTGTCACCATGGAAACCTCTACACCACACCACTGCACTTCGACTTAGCCAGAGTGTTTTTTGAAATTGAGAAAAGCTGTGTGTGTGTGTGTGTGTGTGTGTGTGTGTGTGTGTGTGTGTGTGTGTGTGTGTGTGTGTGTGTGTGTGTGTGTGTGTGTGTGTGTGTGTGTGTGTGTGTGTGTGTGTGTGCGTGCGTGCGTGCGTGCGTGTGTGTGTGTGTTGAATTATGGTCTTTTGTTGTCAGACTCTTTGAACTGAATTGAGTTTCATTTTCTTCTCAGTTCTGCTTTCCTCTTGGTTTCCTTTGTCAAACCATTTCTGTGTTTACTCTCCCTCCCTCTCTCTTTTTCTCTCTCTCCCTCCCTCTCTCCCTCTCCCTCCCTCTCTCTTTTTCTCTCTCTCCCTCCCTCTCTCCCTCTCTCTCTCTCTCTCTTTTTCTCTCTCTCCCTCCCTCTCTCCCTCTCTCTCTCTCCCTCCCTCTCTGTCTCTCCCTCCCTCCCTCTCTCTCTTTTTCTCTCCCTCTCTCTCCCTCCCTCCCTCCCTCCCTCTCTCTCTTTTTCTCTCTCTCCCTCCCTCTCTCCCTCTCTCTCTTTCTCTCTCTCCCTCCCTCTCCCTCTCTCCCTCCTTCTCCCCCTCTCTCCCTCTCTCTCTCTCCCTCCCTCTCCCTCTCTCCCTCCTTCTCCCCCTCTCTCCCTCTCTCTCTCTCCCTCCCTCTCTCTCCCTCACTCTCTCTCTCCCTCCCTCTCCCTCTCTCTCTCTCTCTCTCCCTCCCTCTCCCTCTCTCCCTCCTTCTCCCCCTCTCTCCCTCTCTCTCTCTCCCTCCCTCTCTCTCCCTCACTCTCTCTCTCCCTCCCTCTCCCTCTCTCTCCCTCTCTCTCTCCCTCCCTCTCCCCCTCTCTCCCTCTCTCTCTCTTTTTCTCTCCATCTCCCTCTCTCAACACAGTTCAGGAAGCTTTATTTGCATGAACATATTCATCTACAGTGTTGCCAAACTGAAACAACATGAATAAACATGGGCAATACTCAGATTCAGAACTACATTATAATACAAATTAACATGAAAATATCTGTAATAATAATGAAAAATAGCTGAAGACAATATGAAAAGGAAACAGAAAGAAAGTAAATAAATAATTTGAAGAGGAGAAATATTCTTTAAAATATGATGCGTATGTGTGTGTGTGTTTGTGCATGTACGTGTATGTGTGCTAAACTGCTTTCTTTCTTTTCTCGTAATAGGATGGGCAATATGTCAGCGTTAGACAGACATCTCAAGTTTGGATGCATCATCTCAATATCAATCTCAATATCATGTACATTTGGAGCTTACATTAAAGCTCTGGCTGTACAGTGTCAGTGTTCCTCTGATGCTCTGTCTTTCTGGACAGCCATAACTTCTTCCCCTGGCTGGCGTTGATGGCCACACTCTGAGCAGTGAGTCTGTGATTCTGTGTTTAATTTCAGTCGCTTTGAGTAGGTCTGCTATGGTCACTGTGAGACCGACTGTGTGAGGGGCTACTCTCCTCGCCTCTGGGCTTTTGTGAGTTTTGAGTAATAGTGGAAAACCTAATTCAGCTCTTCTACTGCCCAGTCTGGCAGTACTGATCCAGTAGGTCCATGTCTGGTAGTACTGATCCAGTAGGTCCATGTCTGGCAGTACTGATCCAGCAGGTCCATGTCTGGCAGTACTGATCCAGCAGGTCCATGTCTGGCAGTACTGATCTAATAGGTCCAGGTATGGCAGTACTGATCCAGCAGGTCCATGTCTGGCAGTACTGATCCAGTATGTCCAGGTCTGGCAGTACTGATCCAGTATGTCCATGTCTGGCAGTACTGATCCAGTATGTCCAGGTCTGGCAGTACTGATCCAGTATGTCCATGTCTGACAGTACTGATCCAGCAGGTCCATGTCTGGCAGTACTGATCCAGCAGGTCCATGTCTGACAGTACTGATCCAGTATGTCCATGTCTGACAGTACTGATCCAGCAGGTCCATGTCTGACAGTACTGATCCAGTATGTCCATGCCTGACAGTACTGATCCAGCAGGTCCATGTCTGACAGTACCTATCCAGTAGGCCCATGCCTGGCAGTACTGATCCAGTATGTCCATGCCTGGCAGTACTGATCCAGCAGGTCCATGTCTGACAGTACTGATCCAGTAGGCCCATGCCTGGCAGTACTGATCCAGTATGTCCAGGTCTGACAGTAATGATCCAGCAGGTCAATGTCTGGCAGTACTGATCCAGCAGGTCCATGTCTGGCAGTACTGATCCAGCAGGTCAAGGGTGCAGGTCTATCGGTACTGATTCAGCAGGTCTAGGTCTGTCGGTACTGATCCAGCAGGTCTAGGTCTGTGACAGACAGCAGAACCAGGTTGCCTGCAGAGAGCAGAATTGTGCTGTATGAGTCGTGCTGTGGTTGAGTAATGTTGTGAGCATCACGCACCTGAGTGCACATGGACATGTTGTTTTTATAGAGCCCTTCTCCTCGCTGTACGTGGATTTAAGAATGTCATTGCTCTCCAGGAATTTGTAGAAGAGACGAGCTGCATCGAGAGCTTTGTTTGAAGTCTGTGCAACATGCAAGTGTTTTGTTTTTGTTTTGGTTAACGTGTAAGTCAATTAGGGTGTAAATATGATCTGATTTGGTGTGAATCCAATCATACTTTCTCTCTCCTCAGTCTCTGTCTCTCCACTCTGCAGTTAACAATAGTATCTAACTGACAGCAGACCATGACATTCTATTATGTTATCAGTGTTGGTCCTCGTGGAGCACGAAGCACAAAACACGTAGCTGACTGGTGTCATGCCTACAAATAAGCCAACACATGTGACCTTAACATCAGTAACCAACATGCACATATGAGGGTTTATTTTCAGGCAGCGGAGGGGCAGCTATGAAGGTTTATTGTGTGCTAACAGGGTTGTTCTCAGCAGGGTTATGGGCTTTTCTTTTGAATTCCCTGAGCTGTGAGGACAGTGGGCAGTAATGGCCCTGTGATGGGGTCCTGATGGAGCAGCTGGCTTTGATAGCATCCACAGACAGTGTGAGTCCTTGTGCAAGGTTCCCGTGGCGACCGCACTCTGTGCTGGCATTTGTCAGTTGATGGTGGGCAGCCGAGAACCTCAACTCGCCTGAGTCAGCTGACCACTCGAGTGAGGTGACCATTCGAATCAGCTGACCACTCGAGTGAGGTGACCATTCGAGTCAGCTGACCACTCGAGTGAGGTGACCATTCGAGTCAGCTACTCAAGTCAGGTGTATGATATTAGCGAGAAACACAGTCTCTGCAGCGATGGATGTTGTGTGTGTGTGTGTGTGTGTGTGTGTGTGTGTGTGTGTGTGTGTGTGTGTGTGTGTGTGTGTGTGATCCTCTGGGCTAATGGCAGTCTGGTGTTGCGGGTGCCAGGTTGGATTGTGTGGTGTGTGATCGATTAGTGCGTCTGTTGGGCTTTTGAAGGGAGTGAGTGGTGGAAGACGTGTGCAGCCATCAGCGTGTGCTGCTGGGACGTACGTGCAGGCCTGCTGACCCGTCACACACACTTATAGAGCCATCATCAACCTGCTGCCACAGCTGTCAGTCACTCTGCTGTGAGATGAGTAGCCATCTGGTGTAGCAGCCCCTGTACTGTGTGTGTGTGTGTGTGTGTGTGTGTGTGTGTGTGTGTGTGTGTGTGTGTGTGTGTGTGTGTGTGTGTGTGTGTGTGTGTGTGTGTGTGTGTGCGTGCGTGTGTGTGTGTGTGTGCGTGCGTGCGTGTGCGTGCGTGTTTGTGTGTGTGTGTGTGTGTGTGTGTGTGTGTGTGTGCGTTTGTGTGTGCGTTTGCATTTGTGTGTGTTTGTGTGTGCGTTTGCATTTGTGTGTTTGTGTTTGTGTGTGTGTTGCAGAGGGTTATTAAGGTCCTCATCACTATGGTGATGAGCTTGTAATACAGCAAGAGTCATGGGAGGCCAATGGAGTTAAACTCAACCAGATGATAACAGTAACAGTCTTCTGCAGTAAGCACTACTCTGAGCTAATGCACTCTCTCTATTTCCCCCCTCTCTCTTTCTATCTATTCCTCTCTCCCCCTCCCCCTCTCCCCCTCTCTCTCATGTATAATTCCTGGAGTGAGTCCTGTGTGTGTTCTATGGTGCAGTGCTGTGTAGGAAGTCGGCACTGTCTGTTCTGTGTGCTTTATGGAAACAGATTTGAAAGCTTTCAGATAAAGCTCTACCAGTACTCTACATAACTGTTTTACTATACTCTACATAACTGTTTTACTATACTCTACATAACTGTTTTACTATACTCTACATAAAACTAACTAAACAATTTTTTCATCTAAACTCCTCTATTACCCTCTGCGCTGCTCTGTTACCCTGTACACTGCTCTATTACCCTCTGCGCTGCTCTGTTACCCTGTACACTGCTCTATTACCCTCTGCGCTGCTCTGTTACCCTGTACACTGCTCTATTACCCTCTGCGCTGCTCTGTTACCCTGTGCGCTGCTCTATTACCCTATGCGCTGCTCTGTTACCCTCTGCGCTGCTCTGTTACCCTCTATACTGAGGAAAGAGACACGCAGGGACAGTCGAGGGCCCCTGGAGACATACAAAATGGGTCTGAGAAAATCTGGAGATCAATTAAGGAAAGAGGAGACCAGAGGGAGGGGGGGGGGCTCTGATCAGCAGTACAGTGCTGTAGATGTGTAATGATTCTCAGTTGTGCACTGTGGTACACACACACGCAAACATTGTGCCGCTTTTAATATATTCGAGCTACCTGCACACAGTATTGCACTATAAGACATTCAATAACCTCTGGAGAGTGCTGCAAAATACACACACACACACACACACACACACACGCGCACACTCACACACACAGACAGACATCTCATTTATTTTGCTTAATTTTTGCATCATGAGTACAGTAGCAATGTGACAGACTGTATGAGGCAGCACACCTTGGGTATCAGAGCCTGTGTGTGTGAGTGTGTGAGAGAGAGATGATACGCTACATTTTAAGACGTTACAGGTCCAAGAACTGAACCCCGAGAAGAGCCCCCTCAGTCAGCTGGTTCTGAGGCTTATTAACCCTCTAACAGATACTAACAGACAGCAGCCTCGTTCCAGCACTGCTTTAACCTCAAAACTAAACATTAACCACATCATCAAACGCAGTCAAAGGGATTATCTGGAACATTGGGGAAAAGAAATTCGGACTCTAAACAAACTGGAATGCTATCGGGCCCTAAAAACAGAGCATGAATTGGAAGAGTATCTCCTGACTGTCAGAGATACAAAGCAGAGACAGATCCTGACCAAGTACAGACTCAGTGACCACAGCCTGGCCATAGAGAGAGGCAGGTATAAACAGTCCTGGCTGCCCAGAGAGCAGAGGCTGTGTGGTCACTGTACGACAGGTGAGGTCCAGACAGAGATGCACTTTCTCCTACAATGTGAAAAATTCACAAGAACACGAGAAATTTACACACACACATTCATAAAGATAATCCCAAACTTCCAAACATTAACACAAACTGAACAATTAAAAATCATTCTAGGAGGGGGACACAGCGCCCCACTCGCTGCTAAATATGTAAGTACATGTCACAGCCTGAGAGACAGTGGGAAACAACCCCCCCCCCCCCCCCCCCCCCCCCCCTTCAGCTTTAGAATGTGAATGTAAATAATTGAAATGATAACTTTCCCTAAATGTTATCATATTTTATCTTATTTTATTATTGTTATTTGTTCTTTGTCAATGTTATTGTCATTGTTAACATTGCTGTAATGCTTTGGCAACACTGTACCCTATACAGTCATGCTAATAAAGCTATATTGAATTGAATTGAATTGAATTGAATTGAGAGAGAGATAGAGAGAGGACAGTTTTCACCAAATAATATTACAGTCTTTTCAAGCAGTACTTGAAATCCCTGATCCCGAGCTTGTTAGTGGAAGTCTGTGTGTCTGTGTGTGTGTGTGTCTGTGTGTGTGTGTGTGTGTGTGTGTGTGTGTGTGTGTGTGTGTGTGTGTGTGTGTGTGTGTGTGTGTGTGTGTGTGTGTGTGTGTGTGCGCGTGCGTGTGTGCATGTGTTTGACAGCATGTAAATGTGTCTTGGTCTTAATTATTAGAGTCTGTTCTCTCTCTCTCTGTTCAAGCGCACAGCCAGAAGAAGCTGCGTGTGATCTCTATTGTTAGTGAAATCAAAGTCTTCAAGATGAAAAATGCGTCATGCTACATCATCTCCAGCATTCATCCCTCTCTCTATCTCTCCCCTCCCTCTCTCTACCTCTCCCCTCCCTCTCTCTACCTCTCCCCTCCCTCTCTCTACCTCTCCCCTCCCTCTCTCTACCTCTCCCCTCCCTCTCTCTACCTCTCCTCCCTGTCTCTATCTCTCCCCTCCCTCTCTCTACCTCTCCCCTCCCTGTCTCTATCTCTCCCCTCCCTCTCTCTACCTCTCCCCTCCCTCTCTCTACCTCTCCCCTCCCTCTCTCTACCTCTCTCCTCCCTGTCTCTCCATCTCTCTCCTCCCTGTCTCCCCATCTCTCTCCTCCCTCTCTCCACCTCTCCTCCCTGTCTCTCCACCTCTCTCCTCCCTGTCTCCCCATCTCTCTCCTCCCTGTCTCTCCACCTCTCTCCTCCCTGTCTCTCCATCTCTCTCCTCCCTGTCTCTCCATCTCTCTCCTCCCTGTCTCTCCATCTCTCTCCTCCCTGTCTCTCCACCTCTCTCCTCCCTGTCTCTCCACCTCTCCCCTCCCTGTCTCTCCACCTCTCCCCTCCCTGTCTCTCCATCTCTCTCCTCCCTGTCTCCCCACCTCTCCCCTCCCTGTCTCTCCATCTCTCTCCTCCCTGTCTCCCCACCTCTCCCCTCCCTGTCTCTCCATCTCTCTCCTCCCTGTCTCCCCATCTCTCTCCTCCCTCTCTCCACCTCTCCTCCCTGTCTCTCCACCTCTCTCCTCCCTGTCTCTCCACCTCTCCCCTCCCTGTCTCTCCACCTCTCTCCTCCCTGTCTCTCCACCTCTCCCCTCCATGTCTCTCCACCTCTCTCCTCCCTGTCTCTCCACCTCTCCCCTCCCTGTCTCTCCACCTCTCTCCTCCCTGTCTCTCCACCTCTCCCCTCCATGTCTCTCCATCTCTCTCCTCCCTGTCTCTCCATCTCTCTCCTCCCTGTCTCTCCACCTCTCTCCTCCCTGTCTCTCCACCTCTCCCCTCCCTGTCTCTCCACCTCTCCCCTCCCTGTCTCTCCATCTCTCTCCTCCCTGTCTCCCCATCTCTCTCCTCCCTCTCTCCACCTCTCCTCCCTGTCTCTCCACCTCTCTCCTCCCTGTCTCCCCATCTCTCTCCTCCCTGTCTCCCCATCTCTCTCCTCCCTGTCTCTCCACCTCTCTCCTCCTTGTCTCTCCACCTCTCCCCTCCATGTCTCTCCACCTCTCCCCTCCATGTCTCTCCACCTCTCTCCTCCCTGTCTCTCCACCTCTCTCCTCCATGTCTCTCCACCTCTCCCCTCCATGTCTCTCCACCTCTCTCCTCCCTGTCTCTTCATCTCTCTCCTCCCTGTCTCTTCATCTCTCCTTTCTCTGCCTCTCTTATCTGCCACCTCACACATCCGTTACAGGTGAGGTGAGGTGTGTGTGTCTGTGTGTCTGTGTGTCTGTGTGTCTGTGTGTCTGTGTGTCTGTGTGTCTGTGTGTGTGTGTGTGTGTGTGTGTGTGTGTGTGTCTGTGTGTGTGTGTGTGTCTGTGTGTGTGTGTGTTAATATGGCTAGTCTCTCATTAGAGTGCCTTCTACGTACCTCCCCCTCCTCCCCATTTTCTTGTGCTCTGTCTCTCCTGTTCTCTACGTAGTTTCTCCTGTGATAAATTAAAGATGAATGTAGTGTGAAGTGCTTTGATCTGCCTGCAGGGCGGCGCTGAGAGTTTAGTCAGCTGTGTTGGAGCATACAGTGTTTCCACAGCTCAGATTAGGGACTATGCCCTTACATTAACACACTGAACACGGCAGCAGCAGGGATTAAACACCACACACTGAACACAACAGCAGCAGGGATTAAACACCACACACTGAACACAACAGCAGCAGGGATTAAACACCACACACTGAACACAGCAGCAGCAGAGATTAAACACCACACACTGAACACGGCAGCAGCAGGGATTAAACACCACACACTGAACACGGCAGCAGCAGGGATTAAACACCACACACTGAACACGGCAGCAGCAGGGATTAAACACCACACACTGAACACGGCAGCAGCAGGGATTAAACACCACACACTGAACACAGCAGCAGCAGGGATTAAACACCACACACTGAACACAGCAGCAGCAGGGATTAAACACCACACACTGAACACAGCAGCAGCAGGGATTAAACACCACACACTGAACACAGCAGCAGCAGGGATTAAAAACAAATTGAACATAGTAGCCAAAGAAACTATCTCTCAAAACTTGGAGATTCAAAACTTGCTTTATTTAGCATGTGCCAGATACGTGCTTGTCCACTGCAGGGAAATACACACTGAGAGTGAGACAGGAAGAAGACATACAGTGAGACAGGAGAAAGACACATGCACACTGGTTCATTGACTGGTGGTCTGGAGGTCTGGTAGACTGGTTCTTTGACTGGTGGTCTGGTAAACTGGTGGACTGGTTCATTGACTGATAGTCTGGAGGTCTGGTAGACTGGTTCATTGGCTGGTGGTCTGGAAGAATGGTAGATGGTAGACCGGTGGTCTGGTGGAGCCCTGAGTGAGCTCCAGGTTCATTGACTGGTGGTCTGGAGGTCTGGTAGACTGGTTCTTTGACTGGTGGTCTGGTAAACTGGTGGACTGGTTCATTGACTGGTGGTCTGGTAGACTGGTTCATTGGCTGGTGGTCTGGAAGAATGGTAGGTGGTAGACCGGTGGTCTGGTGGAGCCCTGGGTGAGCTCCAGCTCTGAGGGCTGGTGGTCTGCTGGACGGCCGTCGTGTTGTCTCCTGCTCTGCTCACACACCTGGCTTCTGAAATGCTAAAATGATCAGACAGTTGGATGATATTCTGATTTTTTGGAGCAACTGGGCTTCAACTGCACACTGGATGTGTTCAATACACATTACTGAACCCCCCACCTCTCTCCCCCCTCTTTCCCCTCTCTCTCCCCCTCTCTCCCCCTCTTTCCCCCTCTCTCTCCCCCTCTCTCTCCCCCTCTCTCTCCCCTCTCTCTCCCCTCTCTCTCCCCTCTCTCTTCCCCTCTCTCTCCCTCTCTCTCCCCTCTTTCCCCTCTTTCCCCTCTCTTCCCCTCTCTCTCCCCTCTCTCTCCCCTCCTCTCTCCCTCTCTCTCTCCTCTCTCTCCCTCTCTCCTCCCCTCTCTCCCCCTCTCCCTCTCTCCCCTCTTCTCTCCCCCTCTCCCTCTCTTCCTCTCTTCTCCCCTCTCTCTCCCTCTCTCTCTCTCTCCCCTCTCTTATCTCCCCTCTCTTTCCCCTCTCTCTCCCCTCTCTCTCCCCTCTCTCTCCCCCTCTCTCCCCTCTCTCCCCCTCTCCCCTCTCTCCTCCCCTCTCTCTTCCCCCTCTCTCTCCCCTCTCTCCTCCCCTCTCTCTCCCCCTCTCTCCCCTCTCTCCCCCTCTTTCTCCCTCTCTCCCCTCTCTCTTCCCTCTCTCTTCCCCCTCTCTCCCCCCTCTCTCCCCTCTCTTTCCCCTCTCTCCCCCTCTTTCCCCTCTCTCTCCCCCTCTCTCTCCCCTCTCTCTCCCCCCTCTCTCCCCTCTCTTTCCCCTCTCTCTCCCCTCTCTTTCCCCTCTCTCTCCCCTCTCTTTCCTCTCTCTCTCCTCTCTCTCTCCTCTCTTTCCTCTCTCTCTCCTCTCTCTCCCCCTCTCTCTCCTCTCTCTCCCCTCTCTCCTCTCTCTGCAGACGTTGGAGGCGGTACTGAGCTTCAGGTACAGTGGCGGTCCAGGCCGGGTGGAGGGCTACTACAGAGAGCTCAGTCTGGGGGTCAGACTGGACGTGGAGCCTTCTGTGTTCCTCACACGCATCAGCACCTTACCTGCTACCAGGTGTGTGTACACACACTACACACAATATAGCACACACTTCAGCACCTTACCTGCTACCAGGTGTGTATACACACACTACACACAATATAGCACACACTTCAGCACCTTACCTGCTACCAGGTGTGTATACACACACTACACACAATATAGCACACACTTCAGCACCTTACCTGCTACCAGGTGTGTATACACACACTACACACAATATAGCACACACTTCAGCACCTTACCTGCTACCAGGTGTGTATACACACACTACACACAATATAGCACACACTTCAGCACGTTACTGCTACCAGGTGTGTATACACACACTACACACAATATAGCACACACTTCAGCACCTTACCTGCTACCAGGTGTGTATACACACACTACACACAATATAGCACACACTTCAGCACCTTACCTGCTACCAGGTGTGTATACACACACTACACACAATATAGCACATACGTGGGCCTGCACACTCAAGTATATACACAATATGCACGCAGGTGCATACACACATTGAATCTTCTATGGGTAAATCACATACACACACACACGCACACACACACACACACACACACACACACACACACACACACACACACACACACACACACACACAGTGCTCATGTGAGTCAACACATTTACACACACTCAGATACACACACAGTGTCCAGTCTGCCTGAAGGTCTTGATGTACCACGCACCAGCAGAACTCCTGAAACCTACCACAGAGGAACTCCTGGCTCTCTGGATATACACTCAGAACTCCTGAACGCTCTCTGGATATACACTCAGAACTCCTGGCTCTCTGGATCTGCACACACTCTTGAACTCTCTGTGGCTCTAAAGCCAGAACTGTGTTTTGATCTGATCAGATTATTCACTCGAAACTCAATTAATTTTGAGAATGCATTGAAACTCGGTGAAACTATTAAAGACAATATCTCTCACTGTCATTTGGAGGCAGATTGATCAAGAAGTGTTGATGTCAGAGGTCAGTAGGAATAGACGTGTGGAGGTCAGAGGTCAGTAGGAATAGATGTATGGAGGTCAGAGGTCAAATAAGAATAGTTGTGTGGAGGTCAGAGGTCAGTAGAAATAGACGTGTGAAGGACAGTCATCATAGCTGCATGTAACATCAGAGCTGGAATACACCACACACACACACACACACACACACACACACACAAACACACCTAACAATTTAAGAGACGTACTCCTGTCAGGGTTACTCTTCTCACCAATGTTCCTCTCCAACGTTTCCTCTAAAACACGTGCGGTGTTTTGTAAAGTGGAGAGCAGTTTCCTCCGCTCATCCTGACATCCCAGCGCTCGTTCCCAACGTCCCTGCCTTCTGTCCCGCCCTCCCTGCCTTCTGTCCCGACGTCCCTGCCTTCTGTCCCGACGTCCCTGCCTTCTGTCCCGCCCTCCCTGCCTTCTGTCCCGACGTCCCTGCCTTCTGTCCCGACGTCCCTGCCTTCTGTCCCGCCCTCCCTGCCTTCTGTCCCGACGTCCCTGCCTTCTGTCCCGACGTCCCTGCCTTCTGTCCCGACGTCCCTGCCTTCTGTCCCGCCCTCCCTGCCTTCTGTCCCGACGTCCCTGCCTTCTGTCCCGACGTCCCTGCCTTCTGTCCCGCCCTCCCTGCGCTCTGTCCCGCCCTGTTGGAGGTGCACCTGATGGTGCTGTGCAGCTCTCCAGGACGGCCACACACCTCCATCAACCCCGGGCGGAGAGCGTCAGTGCTGGAGAAGCACCATCCCGCTACAGACCCTTGAGCTTCTCGCTGCTGACTGTGTGGAGCAGGACATGGCACATTTGCAGGACGGGACCCAAGACAGCAACAAGCGCACTTCATCTGGATCCTCTAAAAGAAGCACACCTCTGAGGACCCAGCCCAGCACGATGGGGCGGTCCCAGCCCAGCACAGTGGGGCGGACCCAGCCCAGCCCAGACCAGTGGGGCGGTCCCAGCCCAGCCAGACCAGTGGGACGGTCCCAGCCCAGCCAGACCAGTGGGGCAGACCCAGCCCAGCCAGACCAGTGGGGCAAACCCAGCCCAGCCAGACCAGTGGGGCAAACCCAGCCCAGCCAGACCAGTGGGGCGGTCCCAGCCCAGACCAGTGGGGCGGTCCCAGCCCAGCCAGACCAGTGGGGCGGACCCAGCCCAGCCAGACCAGTGGGGCGGTCCCAGCCCAGCCAGACCAGTGGGGCGGACTCTCTCTTCCTCCATTGGTCACTCCACTCCTGTGCCTTTGTGTGAAGGGGCAACAGCCACTCTATACTCACGTGGAACTGAGTCAACTGTAAACCAGAGTAACTTCACTCTGTGTGAATAGGACATGAATATCAGTGTTCTGTTGGCCTGCTGGTCCTAGACACTCTAGTCATATAACCAATGGTAGTAAGGTTTGCTAATCACATGACCACTGATTAATGTCCCATTAAAGCTTTGTATGTAGGGTTGGATGGTTAGATGCATGGTCAGCAGGTGTGAAGATTGGTTATTGGACACATGGCCAACTGTGCTAAGGTTCAGTCACATGAGCAGTGGTTTGGTGGTCATGTGATGATGTTGGATGTGCTCCTTGTCACCCAGTGAAAATGGAAGAGACTGGTGTATCATGGTTATCAAATGACAGTATAACCCTCTGTTGTAGATGTGTTGAATGGAGGCTCCACCAGATTGCTAAATGGCATAATTTGTAGTTAGATTCAAAGATAAATGTCTCCTTGAGGAGACGAGAAAATTATTGTAGAGAGAGATGATATTTTATAATGAGAGACTGACAGAGAGGGAGAGAGAGAGACAGAGAAAGAGGGAGGGAGGGAGGGATGGAGGGAGAGAGAGGGTGGGAGTGTGTGAGCAGGGCTACAGGGTAAACGCTGGCTTTTCTCTGGTTCTCATTCTGAGTTTCTCTGCTGTGTGAAAATGGTCAGCAATTCTATGTGTGATTCATACCATTACTGACCACGGAGAGAATAGTCACTGAGCACACTGATTATCACAGACCCAGGACACCACCTCACAGGGGTGGAGGACCATACCACACCCTGATCACCACCTCACAGGGGTGGAGGACCATACCACACCCTGATCACCACCTCACAGGGGTGGAGGACCATACCACACCCTGATCACCACCTCACAGGGGTGGAGGACCATACCACACCCTGATCACCACCTCACAGGGGTGGAGGACCATACCACACCCTGATCACCACATCACAGGGGTGGAGGACCATACCACACCCTGATCACCACATCACAGGAAGTACCCGTCGCTGCAGAAGCAAAAGTCCAGGGGGTGGAGCTAGATCTAGATCCAACTCCTCCCACCGTCCATAGTTTCTTTTGGTCGGTCCAGGGGGTGGGCGGAGCTGCATCTAATCAAACTCCTCCTACGTGTCCCTTACGTTTTCTGACCAGGAAAAATACATCTAATAAATTTGCCCTTAAGACTTTTACCATTTAAAGATCAAAATGTTCTTTAAATGTTATTCAAATAACACAATACACGTTTTTTTAAGTTTACAAGAAAACGTAAAAGTGGACAGAAATAATGATCTGTGATTGCCAACATAATAATAATACAGTACATTTCATAAATATGTACTATTTCATTTTTTTTTACCTTTAATAAAAATTACTTTTTTCGTTAGGACGGTACACTTCAGGTGTGCAGAATGGACAGTGGTATTTACTACAACATGTAGTGCACTGCACAACTGAAAGCGTCTGTCCTTTTTTCAAAACCGTGATATGCATCTATAGATGGATGGAAAAATATGAATAGGATTATATTAGTTTTGAAGTTTTTTAGTGAACTGGTTAATGAGGATCATGGCCGTTACATGCACGCACTACTGAATAACAATCCCTTCGACGTGTCCATGCGGTACCGAACAGCACAACCATTACACATTATAAGCAACTTCAGCAAACACTCATTAATTTAACAGTTTATGTCCAATATGAAGAACACAACATACATAAGTATTTAATACATCTGTTTAGCTAACCGCTCGTCTTCTAACGGCAGTTTTTACCGTCACTTGCTTACTTTAGATAAACTTAACAGTGTTCGTGCAAACAGAAACAGTCTGATTTTGTATGATCACCAATGGAAACTAGTTACTACCATTAGCAAGATGAAAACTGGTTTATTATGAACGAACTTTCACATTCGTGATTGTTCACAAATGAACGGCATGTGAGTAAATAAGAATAGCAATGTAGGACGGCAACAGTGATTTGGAATGGCTGATCTGATACAACTCCTCCTGCGTAGTGCAATTACTTCAGACCAATGAAAACACGACGGTGGGAGGAGTTTTATCTATATCCAGCTCCGCCCCCTGGACTTTTGCTTCTGCAGCGACGAGTATCTCCATCACAGGGGTGGAGGGGTGGAGGACCATACCACACCCTGATCACCACTGAACAGGGGTGGAGGACCATACCACACCCTGATCTCCACTGAACAGAGGTGGAGGACCATACCACACCCTGATCACCACCTCACAGGGGTGGAGGACCATACCACACCCTGATCTCCACTGAACAGGGGTGGAGGACCATACCACACCCTGATCTCCACTGAACAGGGGTGGAGGACCATACCACACCCTGATCTCCACTGAACAGGGGTGGAGGACCATACCACACCCTGATCTCCACTGAACAGGGGTGGAGGACCATACCACACCCTGATCTCCACTGAACAGGGGTGGAGGACCATACCACACCCTGATCTCCACTGAACAGGGGTGGAGGACCATACCACACCCTGATCTCCACTGAACAGAGGTGGAGGACCATACCACACCCTGATCACCACTGAACAGGGGTGGAGGACCATACCACACCCTGATCTCCACTGAACAGGGGTGGAGGACCATACCACACCCTGATCTCCACTGAACAGAGGTGGAGGACCATACCACACCCTGATCACCACTGAACAGGGGTGGAGGACCATACCACACCCTGATCTCCACTGAACAGGGGTGGAGAGCTTTTTTTTTTGGATTTTGAAAGGTCTTCAGATAATCATTTATAAATCATTGTTATTTGCATGTTCCTGTTCTTCCGTCTTGTGTGTGTACACGGCCGTCTGTCTCCTGGCTCACCAGACTTGGCCCCTGAATAACTGTGCAGTGTTGACCATGATGTAATGACTCACTAAACAAAACCACCTAGGCCAAAAAAGCACTTACAGCTGGTGGTTTGGTTTGATGGTTACTGCGTATGGGGCTCAGACTGTGTGTCTATGCATCTACATTATTATAGGCACTGATATACAGTAAGTGTAGCATCTAACTCTCTCTCTCTCCTCTCCTCTCCCTCTCCCTCTCTCCCCCCACTGTCATTCTCTCGCTCTCCTCTCCCCCACTCACTCTCCCTCTCTCCCCCACTCATTCTCTCTCTCTCTCTCTCACTCTCCCCCACTTACTCTCTACTCCCCCCCCTCTCTCTCTACCTCTCCCTCCCCTCCCCTCTCCCCCACTCCCTCTCTACTCCCCCCTCTCTCTCTCTCTACCTCTCCCTCCCCTCCCCTCTCCCCCACTCCCTCTCTACTCCCCCCCTCTCTCTCTCTACCTCTCTCTCCCCTCCCCTCTCCCCCACTCCCTCTCTACTCCCCCCCCCTCTCTCTCTACCTCTCCCTCCCCTCTCCCCCACTCCCTCTCTACTCCCCCCCCCCTCTCTCTCTACCTCTCCCTCCCCTCCCCTCTCCCCCACTCCCTCTCTACTCCCCCCCCCTCTCCCCCACTCCCTCTCTACTCCCCCCCTCTCTCTCTCTCTCTCCCTCCCCTCCCCTCTCCCCCACTCCCTCTCTACTCCCCCCCCCTCTCTCTCTACCTCTCCCTCCCCTCCCCTCTCCCCCACTCCCTCTCTACTCCCCCCCCTCTCTCTCTACCTCTCCCTCCCCTCCCCTCTCCCCCACTCCCTCTCTACTCCCCCCCTCTCTCTCTCTACCTCTCCCTCCCCTCCCCTCTCCCCCACTCCCTCTCTACTCCCCCCTCTCTCTCTCTACCTCTCCCTCCCCTCCCCTCTCCCCCACTCCCTCTCTACTCCCCCCCCTCTCTCTACCTCTCCCTCCCCTCCCCTCTCCCCCACTCCCTCTCTACTCCCCCCCTCTCTCTCTCTACCTCTCCCTCCCCTCCCCTCTCCCCCACTCCCTCTCTACTCCCCCCCCCCTCTCTCTCTCTACCTCTCCCTCCCCTCCCCTCTCCCCCACTCCCTCTCTACTCCCCCCCCCCCCTCTCTCTCTCTCTCTCTCCCAGCACTCGTCAGTGTCACTTGCTCCTGGATGTGTTTAACCCCACAGAACATGAACTGACTCTCTCAGCTAAGAACCAAGAACTTGTCTTGCATTCCAGCGAGTGCCAGAGGTGTGTATGCACACACACACACACACACACACACACACACACACACACACACACACACACACACACACACACATGCGTTCACATACGCAAATACATACATAAAAACGTACATTTACACACATTCCATGTGGTAAGCACATACCACCATGGCACATCTGCGCACACACACACACACATTGACAGAAGAAACAGAAACTTGGCTACACACACATTTCACTCTTCTGGTTATCTGTTCTGCTGATTCACTGAGTTATCACAGAATAGAAATTATATTTCTCAGCCTTTTTTACACTGGAGTATTTTTATGAACCAATTAACACCTAAGCGTATGGTATATTTTTTCCTCCCTTGTTAGTGACTGTGGCAAATGTTATTTTCTTTAATTAGATTTTATCCTTACTGATTTCCATAAATGGATGCATTCATCAGGTTGTTGGTACTATTTTTGATTAGCTTATGGTGTGTGTGTGTGTGTGTGTGTGTGTGTGTGTGTGTGTGTGTGTGTGCGCGCCACACACAGTGACGCACTTCAGTGCAAGCCGGCTAATGTTTCCTACATGTGTGGTCTGATAGAAGTTGCTCAGACATTCAGAACTGTCAGCTAGACCTGTTTCATCAGCAGGGTGAGGAGAACAGGCCTGTCTCACCAGCAGGCTGAGGAGGTACAGACCTGTCTCATCAGCAGGGTGAGGAGGTACAGACCTGTCTCACCAGCAGGCTGAGGAGGTACAGACCTGTCTCACCAGCAGGCTGAGATACAGACCTTTCTCACCAGCAGGGTGAGATACAGACCTGTCTCACCAGCAGGGTGAGGAGGTACAGACCTGTCTCACCAGCAGGCTGAGGAGGTACAGACCTGTCTCACCAGCAGGGTGAGATACAGACCTGTCTCACCAGCAGGCTGAGGAGGTATAGACCTGTCTCACCAGCAGGCTGAGGAGGTACAGACCTGTCTCACCAGCAGGGTGAGATACAGACCTTTCTCACCAGCAGGGTGAGATACAGACCTGTCTCACCAGCAGGGTGAGGAGGTACAGACCTGTCTCACCAGCAGGCTGAGGAGGTACAGACCTGTCTCACCAGCAGGCTGAGGAGGTACAGACCTGTCTCACCAGCAGGCTGAGGAGGTACAGACCTATCTCACCAGCAGGGTGAAGAGAACAGACCTGTCTCACCAGCAGGCTGAGATACAGACCTGTCTCACCAGCAGTCCAGTGACTGTGTTTAGAAATCCAATCAGTTCGACCTCAGTACACAGCTACCCATAATGCTAATGGACTAATTTCCCTCTGTATCCCAGCATGCAACCGTCCTTTATGTGAAAAGGCAATCAGAGCTCTCATTGCACATAAAACCCGGTCCTTTCAGTCCGTGCGTCGTGTGAGGGCATGTTGTGCCTGCTGGGGTTTCAATTAACACACACACAAGCTTCACCTGCCAAACCCCAGCCACTGGGTCCACAGGGCCGGCAGAGGGCATTTCTCTACTATACCATTCTGTTCTGTTCCATTCTATTCTTTATTATATTCAATTTCTAGTCTACTCAATTTATGGTTCTTTCTAATTGTGGTCCATTCTGTTCTGTTCATTTCTATTCTGTTCCATTCCATTTAATTGTTTTATTCCATTCAACCTCACGCAATACAGCTGTCCTATTACATTAAATTCTACAACATTTGTTATAGGACAACAAACTCATAGTGGACCTGTAAACTAAGCTAAATGTTTACTTTAATCCCTTAGTGGTTACCTGTACATTGTTAGCTGCCCTCTGTGCCTAGCTGATATTAGCAAGCGCGTGTTAGCGTTAGCCACCTGCCTTCAGCAGAATCTCCCCTGAAGCAATGCTGCGATATCATGATTGTAAACATCGCTATCTTACATTTAGATCCAGCACTTTTTGTGATGAACTCTGGCAACATAATCCCACCTGATTAGTATGTCTTAATAAGACAGTGGGTGGAAGTGTGTAATGTGTTTCCAGCTGCAGTCAGAGCAGAGACGTGTCTCACCTCCTCATCCAGAGTAGCGGTGGAACGGAGCGGCAGGTTGTGTGTGTGTGTCCTGCTGGGGGAATATTGATCGACAGCTCCGCAACCCACCAACACGCCGCCATCCTGTGGCTGCATTCTTCATGTCGCCTCAATTGATTACCAGATCCGTCACCCGATTGGGGGTCACGGGCGCTAATCTGCACAAGAGCTGATTGATTAGCAGATTAGGCAGTGGTGAACGTACACGCAGGAGGGCTATTGGTTATGTAGATTAAATATGCATTTGAGAAGAATGATGACTGTCATGCCTGACTGTGATGCAGACTGGTCAGAATTCATGGTGCTGGACTATTTAAGGTCATTTGAGATTTTAGGAATTATTATGAACTTTTATCCACCCCAGCCACTCGCGCGTGCGGGTGCGGCCACTATCACCAGCTACCTCATCCAGCTCTTCTGGGGACAAACCGTAGGAGACACATGTGCACCGAGTAAACAAATACATCATTATATATTTAGAAAGTAAGTAATTGGTTTCGTGCTGAAACTGAAACAATAACTGAATCTTTATAGATTTCTGAGTACCTGAATGTGTGTGTGTGTGTGTGTGTGTGTGTGTGTGTGTGTGTGTGTGTGTGTGTGTGTGTGTGTGCACATCTGTGTACCTGTGTGTGCACATCTGTGTTTACCTTTGTCTGTGTGTGTGTGTGTGTGTGTGTGTGTGTGTGTGTGTGTGTGTGTGTGTGTGTGTGTGTGTGCGCGCGCATATATGCTTGTGTGTGTGTGTGTGTGTGTGTGTCCGCGCGCATATATGCTTGTGTGTGTGTGTGTGTGCGCGCGTGTGTGTGTGCGTGTGCGTGCGTGCGCACATACAGTTGTGATCAAATTTATTCAACCCCCACTGAAATAAAGTGTTTTGGCCAGTTTGACATTGATTTTGATCATTTCAGTCATCTTATTTACAATTATATCAAAGAGGCACTTATAAATTAGACAAACATAACATAATATTTATGATGGAATAACCACAAATGTCTTTACTGTGCTCACATCATTATCAGTTTTATTCAACCCCCTAGTGACATTATTTTTTAGTACTTAGTACAACATCCTTTTCCAGTTATGACAGCTTTCAAGCGTGAAGCATAGCTTGACACAAGTGTCTTGCAGCGACCTATGGGTATCTTAGCCCATTCTTCATGGGCAAAAGCCTCCAGTTCAGTCACATTCTTAGGCTTGCGCACTGCAACTGCCTTCTTTAGGTCCCACCAGAGGTTCTCAATTGGATTTAAGTCTGGTGATTGCGATGGCCACTCTAGAATGTTCCAGCCTTTCATGTTCAACCATGCTCTAGTGGACTTGGATGTGTGCTTCGGATCATTGTCCTGTTGGAAGGTCCAACGTCTCCCAAGCCGCAGGTTTGTGACTGACTCCATCACATTTTCCTCCAAGATCTCCTGGTACTGAAGGGAATTCATGGTACCCTGCACACGTTGAAGCTTTCCTGTACCATTAGAAGCAAAACAGCCCCAATGCATAATTGACCCCCCCGCCATGCTTCACAGTAGGCAAGGTGTTCTTTTGTTCATAAGCCTGGTTCTTCCTTCTCCAAACATAGCGCTGGTCCATTGTCCCAAACAGTTCTAATTTAGTTTCATCTGACCACAGTACACTGTTCCAAAACCTTTGTGGCTTGTCCACATGACTTTTGGCATACTACAGTCGACTTTTCTTGTTCTTTGGAGTCAGCAAGGGGGTGCGTCTGGGCGTTCTGGCATGGAGGTCTTCGTTATGCAGTGCGCGCCTTATTGTCTGAGCTGAAACTTCAGTGCCCACATCTGACAGGTCTTTTTTCAGTTCCTTAGCAGTCACGCGGGGATTTTTCTCCACATTACGCTTCAGGTAGGGCACAGCAGTCGCGGTCAGGATCTTCTTTCTGCCACGACCAGGTAACGTTTCCACTGTGCCCTTTAACTTGAACTTGCGAATGATACTTCCGATAGTGTCTCTTGGAATATTTAACAACTTCGCAATCTTTTTATATCCATTGCCATTCTTGTGAAGAGCAATAACCTCTTCTCTTGTCTTCTGGGACCATTCTCTTGCCTTCACCATGCTTGGAAACACACCAGTAGATGTCTAGAAGGAGCTGAGTATCACAGTCCTTTTAAATCTGCCTAATTGGTGCTTATCATGCTTGATTGCTGCTCGTTGACATCCACAGATGTTTTCAATACCTGATGGAAAACACTGGAATGAACCTCTGTTCTTAGGAGTGGTAGTCGTAAAGGGGTTGAATAATTGTGTCAATGAAGAAATCACAAAAAGGCCATTTAATACTTTATGACAAAAAAAAATGATGCTATCTTTGTTGCATTTAGTTCTTTAACAAGTCCTTGTAAGATTTCATTATGAACACAATTACAAATGTGCACTGAATTCCATAAAACCCTTCGCAGCATTGGGGGTTGAATAAATTTGATCACAACTGTATGCTTGTGTGTGTGTGTGTGTGTGTGTGTGTGTGTGTGTGTGTGTGTGTGCGTGCGTGCATGCACATATGCTTGTGTGTGGTGTGTGTGTGTGTGCGTGCGTGCGCATGTAGTTTGTGTGGCTGCGTGTGTGTGTGTGAGACCCTTTTGTATTTGGACTTTTTCCCAGGTTGTCCTGGGTCAGACACTTATGTAATAGATAAAAATAAATTCACTAATTACAATATTAATATAAATGTGAATGAATGGGTCCATACAAATATTAATAAATATGTCTACAACACTTTTAAATGGCTGTATCTCCTAGGCCTGTTAGAAAATCATAAAAGTCTGAGCCACTGGTATGTTTTTAACTGGGGAGATCAGGAGAACTGGCCAATCGGATCTCAGTATGTGCTCATCTTGCTGTCATTCAGCAGACTGTGGTAACCACAGAAATTAACATAAAAGCTTATGTGCACTTTGTAATACACTTGAAATGATAAAAATGTGACAAAAACAATAATCAAGCCAAAAATGTTTTGCAAGAAATATAAGGTACCAACTACACTTGTGTAAACTCTCTTTGTGCTGTGTTTGTGGTGTTTGTAAAGCGTATTCTCCTTTTATTCTGTTGTGTGTGGTTACATCTGTGTTCATGATCGCCTCTTCTTACACCTCCTCCACACACACACACACACACACACACACACACACACATACACACATCTCTTACCACTTGTGGTAATGAAAACTGTATATAGTCAGCAGGATTTAGGAAAGACTTTATTTCTGCCGTGTGTAGCTGAATCGTTAGAGTTACAGCAGCATTAATGAAACTGGTGTGGCGCCCACTAGCCAGTTGGAAACCTTCCTATTGCTGCCGCAGCTAGATCACGCAGTGGAGGAGGAGAGTGCTGACGTCTGGGAGGTGGGGGTTGGGTGGGGGCCGGGTGGGTGTGGGGGACACACCTCCTGCAGATTTGCCCCTGCGTGTGTCTAAAGGGCTTTAACCTCACTGCTGCCCCAGCAGATGTTGGGAGTGCGGCAGTGTGCAGGCGGACGGCAGATCCACGCTGAGCTCTGTGGATCGGCCCACTAAAGTGACTGATGAGGACGGGCAGGGCGTGATGCATCGTTGCCGTGGTGCAGCGATTGTGTGGTTGCCAGGCGACCCTCTGCAGCAGCGTGCTGACTGGCTGTGCTGGTAACCGCAGGTCACGGAGAGGAGGGTCTAAAAATAGCACAGTTTCTCTGCCGCCTGAATCGCAAACACTGGCACGTGAGATAAAAATATCCCTCCTCCTCTCCTGTTCTCTTGCTGTCTTACACTCTCTCTCCCTCACTCTCCCTCTCTCTCTCTCTCCTTCTCCCTTACCCCCCTCTCTAGTCACATGTCCTTATAGGTTTGTCAGGGTAAAATACAATATTGTCAAAGCACTGTGGGTTCAGTTTGAGAACAGTACTATAATTATCATCACGTATTCCGCAGCTTCTGAGTAGCAACATCAAAAAAATAAATGGCAACAAATACACTACCACAAACATCAATAACAACAATAAAATATGGAAACCGTATTGATATCAGATCATATTTCAAATATTTAGTATTTAAAGGTAGTAAAGAGCTGTGCTTGCGCAGGGGTGGTTTAGTTCTCTCACACTCTCTGCCCATCTCTCTTTCACTCTATCAATCTCTCTCACTCTGCCCATCTCTATCAATCTCTCTCTATCCATCTCTCTAACACTCTGTCCATCTCTCTCCATCAGTCTCTCTCTATCTATCTCTCTTACTCCATCCATCTCTCTATCCATCTCTTTGTCTCTTACTCTCTGCCCATCTCTCTTTCATTCTCTCTCCCTCTCTCTATTCTTCTCTCTCTTATATTCTCTTTTTCTGTTTTTTATCCGACATGTATACACACACACACACACACTTCCTTTTTCGAGAGGTCATAAACCACAATTCTTAATGACGAAGATTCTCAGGTCCAATTATAATCAACCTTGTTATTTTTCTAATAGTGGGTGGTACTGAATGTACCTGAAAAACTCACTGTGCGTGTGTGTGTGTGTGTGTGTGCGTGCGTGTGTGTGCATCCACGCTTGCAGGCATGTGTGCAGACATGCATGTATGTGAATGCATGTATGCAGATGTGCATCTAGGTGTGTGTGTGTGTGTGCGCGCGTGTGTGTGTGTGTGCAGGCATCTAAGTGTGCGTGCAGACGTGTGAGCATGTCTGCGGGAGTTGTAGGAATGCATGTGTGTGTGTGCAGGCGTGTGCTTGTGTTTATGCTCATTTGCATAATCCCGACCATGTTAAGGAAACCATTGGGCCGTTGGTAATCAGGGAGTGGCTGTGCTGCGTATCCAGGAGACTGACCCCATTGTGCTGAAGGCTTAAAGGAGGAGGTGGGTGGAGCTGTCTCCTCCCTCAACGCCAGTCACCCTGAATGACACACACCCAAACCGTTTGTGCAGTGACCATCTGAAATGCGCTTTCTGGGTTTTCTGGCTGTGACCCTATAAACACATTATTGTTAGAAGCATGTTAGAAGCAAGTCTGCTCTGGACGAGTGGAGATAGAGTTTGGTTCTCAGGCACAGGGCTGATGGACCACTCAAATTCAGAAGATAGTGTCACCTATGAGAAGAGCTCGCCTCATTATCCATATAAACCATCAACAGAACTAGAGGCTGCGTGATTGGAGATTATTACAGTCAGGATGGATCCCCGGGTGTCTTAGGCTGACAGAACTAAGATCTTCTCCTCTGTCTTGTGCTTTTTTCTGTTTCACCTGCGTTTGTCGAGCTTCCTTCAGAAAGAAGGTTCTGGGCTCCTGCTCCGTCTGCTGAGTCTGGGTCTCCTGTGTCAGTGGATGGAGGGATGGCTAACGTGTTTTCATAATAGAACAACTTCCTGGGTTTTCCATTTTCTTTTGGTATAACAATGCCAAAAAGTGGAATTTGAGTTATCAGTCTCTGTGTCTTTTCTCTCTCGCATTTATACGGGGGTGTGTGTGTGCATGCATGTGTGCGTGCATGTGTGTGTGTGTGTGATGACTAAGTGAGGTGGTCTCTGGCTCTTTTGAAGATTGAAGATCTTAAAAGGCGCGTGTGTGTGTGTGTGTGTGTGTGTGTGTGTGTGTGTGTGTGTGTGTGTGTGCGTGTGTGTGATGACTAAGTGAGGTGGTCTCTGGCTCTTTTGAAGATTGAAGATCTTAAAAGGTGTGTGTGTGTGTGTGTGTGTGTGTAAGAGAGAGATATGCACACAGACAGACAGTTAGAACAACTGCGCTTTTCCATTTGCACTAAACATGCTTAGGCTTCTAAGTCTACATTTGCTCTTTAGAGAAAAACACCAGTGTAGAGTTGAAGATCATCACCGCCTTCGACAGGACGCTCCAAGAGACGAGGTGTGGTCGGACAGATGAGGTTGGACAGGTTGAATGAAGGAAAACTGACTTTATAAACCGATATATGACATGGATTGATTGATCACTACATGCTGTGGCAATATTGGAACTTGGCAGTGGCAATACCAATGATAACTTTAATGACTCTGACATGAACTGACTAAGAGAGAGGACCAGAGAGTGAGTGTGAGTGTGTGTGTGTGTGTGTGTGTGTGTGTGTGTGTGGGGGGGGGGGGGGGGGGGGGTGGTGATGGAGACAGAAGGCCACAGGGAAAACCTCACAAAGCATTGCCTGTGTCCTCTAAGCATGTATATAGAAAAGCATTCACACACATTGCTCACAATTGTTTACATATATGCAATATATTCACTATGAAATCGATTTAGTCAGACGTGATCGTGTGCCCAGCTGCATCTGGCTTTAGTCTGAGGACATGTCTTCTACATTCATTGCTGCATCTCTGACCACAGATCAGTTCCCTCAGGACGCTCTGTTGTTCCTGGGTCCAGAAGTACTTCTCATACCGACTGCAGATCAGTTCTCAGTACAATCTGCTGTTCCGGGGTCCAGAAGCCCTTCTCGTTCTGACAGCAGATCACTTCTCCTCAGGCCTGTCTGCTGCTCCTGGCCCTGCACATTGGCCCAGTTGTGGTCACTCAGTCTGAAACAGGGATCAGGACCAGCCTCCGCTGTGATAGAAAATGGGGTCAATGTTTAACTCTGTAACAAGGTTCTGCACCAAATTCTTCCACTTGGTTGTATTGTTCCAGGATGCAGGATAAGGAAGGTGGATGGATGGTTGTTTCCTTAGATGGAATTTGTCTCACAGCTGTGTTGTGCACTGAAGGGTGATGTGAGATGGGGTGAGGTGGTATGAGATGGTGTGAGGGGTGAGGTGGTATGAGATGGTGTGAGGGGTGAGGTGGTATGAGATGGTGTGAGGGGTGAGGTGGTATGAGATGGTGTGAGGGGTGAGGTGGTATGAGATGGTGTGAGGGGTGAGGTGGTATGAGATGGTGTGAGGGTGAGGTGATGCGAGATAGTGTGAGGGGTGAGATGGTGTGAGGGGTGAGGTGGTATGAGATGGTGTGAGGGGTGAGTTGATGCGAGATGGGGTGAGGTGGTATGAGATGGTGTGAGGGTGAGGTGGTATGAGATGGTGTGAGGGTGAGGTGATGCGAGATAGTGTGAGGGGTGAGATGGTGTGAGGGGTGAGGTGGTATGAGATGGTGTGAGGGGTGAGGTGATGCGAGATGGTGTGAGGGGTGAGGTGGTATGAGATGGTGTGGGGGTGAAATGGTGTGAGGGGTGAGGTGGTATGAGATGGTGTGGGGGTGAAATGGTGTGAGGGGTGAGGTGGTATGAGATGGTGTGGGGGGTGAGATGGTGTGGGGCTAATCTCATCTTGCTTCTAGCACTCATTTCAGGGTGCAGTTTGCAGTGCTGGTTTTAATGTTGGAAATGTTGATGCAAAAACAAGGTCACACCCACCCCAACAACAGACTGAGAGAGAGACTGACCTTACTGACTTAGCAACAACAGACCTCCCTCACTCCCCACATTGAGGGAGAGACTGACCTTACTGACTTAGCAACAACAGACCTCCCTCACTCCCCACATTGAGGGAGAGACTAACATTACTGATATAGCAACAACAGACCCCCTCACTCCTCACATTGAGGGAGAGACTAACATTACTGACATAGCAACAACAGACCTCCCTCACTCCCCACATTGAGGGAGAGACTGACCTTACTGACTTAGCAACAACAGACCTCCCTCACTCCCCACATTGAGGGAGAGACTAACATTACTGACATAGCAACAACAGACCCCCTCACTCCTCACATTGAGGGAGAGACTAACATTACTGAGACTTCATCAGCAGTCTGTACAGTCCAGTCTATAAAGCATAAGGGTAGGTGTACATGGTGTTCAACTTTTGCCCCCCCCCCCCCACCCCTTAACTGAGCTGAGAACCATTTTACTGGATATTTTTGTTTGTGTTGTTTACGTATTGGGTTGTGTGAATGTCCTGTTACCTTTAACCTCACAAAGGCACCTCAGTGTTTGAGAAACGTATGATGATTCATCTTGATATTTTGTATGCAGATCACTCATAACATTAAACCCACTAACTCATATTGTGTAGGTCACCTTCTTGGTGCCCAAACGTGTCGAGACATAGACTCCTCCCTCTGAAGAAGGCACTGCCATTAGGGAACACCATCGCCATGAAGCAGTGAACCTGATCTACAACGTAGTTTAGATGAGTGGCATGTGGTACAGTAACATCTGCATTAAAGCCAAGACACAAGCTCTTCCCTAAGTGCATCCTACGTGGAGCAATCAACCTGACCGTCCACATAATGTAAAAGAAAACCTGATTCATCAGACCAAACCAGACCAAACCATTCTTCCATTCATCCATGGTTCACTTTTGATGCTCACAAGCCAGTTGTAGATGTTAACAAGGGTCAGCAGAGGCATGTAGCCCCATGCATAGCAAGTTGTACTTTCTGCCTTGGCTCTTATGTGAGATTGGACCATATAGGCTTGCATTTGGTTTCCACGAACCCAACGAACCAACGGACACATCAAGAGTCTGCAAGAGCAGGGGTGAAAGATGACTCCCGGGAGGATTATATGGCCACTAACTGGAATGGGAGATAAACACAGAGGTACTGTGGTACGAGTTGGTAAGAGATTGCAGGGGTGTGTGTGTGTGTGTGTGTGTGTGTGTGTGTGTGTGTGTGTGTGTGTGTGTGTGTGTGTGTGTGTGTGTGTGTGTGTGTGTGTGTGTTGATGGAACAAGCTGACATCAGTGAGAGGACTGAGGATCTATCAAGGGAAGAGGAGGCAGGGGGAGTTCAGAGGCATTGAACACAACTCACTAGGGAGTTGTTCAGATCAGTCGGCTGAAGTCCATTGGCAGGTTGTATGCGACCAGTCACAGGATATCAGTACCTCTGCTATTATGGAGGAACATTTCATCCGCTGCTGTACAAGAAAGGCTGGGAACTGGCATAAGCCAGAGGAATAATGGAGAACAGGAGAGGTTGAAACAATTGGGGGGGGGGGGGTAGTTTGGTGTTTTGCAGAAGGAAAAGAGATGAGGTAAACAAAGGTAAGATGGCATGTGGACACAGACCCATTCAGGGTATTAATACACTTCAGTCAGATTTAAACGCTAGGCAGCTAGAACTGAGGAGAGCGAAGGTCTTGGGTAATAGAAGGTGTGTGCGAAGGCAACAGTCTTCAGGGAGTAATTGAAGTTTGTGAAGACCTTATTTAGTAAGAAGAATCCTAGGAGGATTAAAGTGGGGAACGACTCAGAGGAGCATTTTGAGAGTGTGTGTTCTGATAAGGACAAGGGACAGGGACTGGGACTGGGGACAGATATTCCACCAGTGGGTGACAAATGGACGTCCGCTCACCTGAGTGGAGTGTGGAACAAGATGCAGTGTGTTGTGCAGGGGCAGGCGAGCCTAATAGCTTCCGTGTTGGGTGTATGAAAGTGCACCTGAAGTTTGTGAAGTTGTTCTGCAAGATGGTGGTGGTAGTGAGGAGGAAAGAGATTATCCCAAAAGATTGTAAATGAGCAGGAGGTATTTTTATACCAAAGGAGAAGGATGCTGTAGGTATTGAACTATGGCTTCTTATTGTGAAAAAAGAGATATTCTTGAGTGTGATGGTGTGGAGACTGGCTGCATAATTAAAAGTAAGTAAGTTCATTGATACCAGTGCAAATGTAGGGATCCTGTGGTTTGCAGGATGGTTGGAGCATAGCAGTACGATTTAGCATCAGATTCGGACAGTGAAAAAAGAGGATAGCAACCTACATGTGGCTTTCTTAACATTTAGCTAAGGTATTTGGCTCAGTACTGCACAGTCCTTTATGGAAGACATTTGGATTGTCCAATTACTAGATTGGCTGATGCTTATTTTGAATATATTCAGTTTTACTTTAATAAAACTGGTTCGTTGGGCAACACGGTGGCTTGGTGGTTAGCACGTTTGCCTCTCAGCACTGGGGTCTTGGGATCAAGTCCCTATCTGAGTGGAGTTTCCATGTTCTCCCCGTGTCTGCGTGGGTTTTCTCCGGGGTCTCCGGTTTCCTCCCACAGTCCAAAGACATGGAGGTTATGTAAACTGGCCCTCCCTGATTCCCTGACATATTCTCCCTGAGTGTGTCTGTGTGTCCTCATGTCCATTAAAAGCAGTTGTCTCAGTGTCTGTGCATGAATGTGTTTGTGTGTGTGCTTGTATGCCCAGTAGTGGATGGTGCTCTGCCACTAGGGTCTGTCCTCTCTCCCCTTCCTGCACCCCATTCAGTCCCCCAGGGGGCTGTGGATCCCGGTAGAGAGTACGCTGTGCGCAATTGGCTGCCGCTTCTCACCGGTGTGTGAATGGTAGTGTAAGAGTTGTACCTGTGTTAAAATTGTAAAGCGACCTTGAGTATCTAGAAAGGCGCTATATAAGTTGAACAATATGAGAGCATGTTATATCCTGGCAGTGATTGGAAATGGGTATAATAGCAGGTTGTACTGTTCTCCCATTAGCATTTACAGTGGTGATGGAAGTGATTATTAGGGCTTGTTGTGGGTAGTGAGAGGCTGCTGGACACCACCCAGGTCCTCCCAGCTCCTCCTCATCAGGGCATACATGGATGACTAGAACCCTAGAAGAGAAGACCAGTAATCTTAGACCAGTATTGATGGAGGTCAAACCGAGTCAATGTGTTTCTCAATTGTGAATGGAAATCTTGTGCAGGAAAGTTTGTCTGGTGGAGGGAGAAACTATTTCTAGGAGAGTGACCAGTAGGGGTGGGCGATACTCTGAATTTTGGTATCGATACGATACCGATACGATACTGGTCAGTATCGCCGATATCGATATCGATACTTCCAAACCGTTGGGGGGGGGGGGGGGGGGGGGGGGCGATACTTTTTACTTTAAATTATAATCCATTAATAATCCAATGGTGGCACGCGTGCCATAGGTTGCCGACCCCTGCTGTAGACGGTCAACCAGTTTCAGCTGTGGAAAATTCAATTAAAACAGGCGAATACACCACAATTAAGCCAACTACAGGAAAGTCTGATGTATGGAAGTCATATTCCATTGTAATTAATGGAGAGGGAAATCGGCTTGTTGGGATTGATATCAGAAAGTGTTGGTGTACGTCACCTGACG
Organism: Brachyhypopomus gauderio; assembly: GCF_052324685.1. Classification (NCBI taxonomy): domain Eukaryota; kingdom Metazoa; phylum Chordata; class Actinopteri; order Gymnotiformes; family Hypopomidae; genus Brachyhypopomus; species Brachyhypopomus gauderio. Next base: position 16,985,957 of record NC_135215.1, on the reverse strand, counting down.
GCATGTGTTTGGACTGTGGTAAGAAATGGGACAGCGCGATCCATCGCTATATTGCTGTTTTAATAAATACATAAGAAAATTTCAAGTACTAAATCTAATTAATTCAATTCATATTAGGATTGCGGCCGGGGGCGACAGAAATGTGTATGTGGCGGGCGGATGCAGGATTAAAACAAGCGATTTTTTGGCCGGTGCGGGCGGGAGCGGGACTAAAACAAGCAGGTGCGGGTGGGAGCGGGATTAAAACAAGCGGGAGCGGGATTAAAAAAGCAGTCCCGCGCAGACCTCTAAACTGCAGCAAAAGAATCGATATTTTCGCCGTGGTATCGATCCGATACCGATCCTCACCTTTGTATCGATACTATCGATATAAATATCGATCCGCCCACCCCTAGTGACCAGTAAAGAGAGGAGGCAGATGGTATAGTGCAGCATTAAAGAAGGAGCAAGCTGTAAAAGGAGATGCTGAATGCTCCAAATAGCATCGATAAGATGTTGGTAAATTGAAACTGGTTTCTACAGTTTATTTTGCTGTCTTGTATTAGATGACCATTGGCAGTTTATGAGGTTGCAATTACAGAAGTAGAGAGGGTGGAGGCGGTTGTGAATAAGACTGTAAGGAAGTGGCTGGGGTGCCGTGGTGTATAAGAAGTGTGGTACAGTTAGCTAAGAGAGGTGGTACAGTTAGCTAAGAGAGGTGGTACAGTTAGCTAAGAGAGGTGGAACAGTTAGTTAAGAGAGGTGGAACAGTTAGCTAAGAGAGGTGGAACAGTTAGCTAATGGCGCATTTCCACTAGGGCCTGCTTGGCGCGGTACGGTTCGATTCGCGACGGTTTGTGAGTGTTTCCATTAGTACCAGTTCCCTGTGAGCCGGCCCATTTGGATACTATTTTCGTACCGACTCGCTCGAGGTTCTAACCGTTCCGAAGCGGTACAGTTCTGTGACGTGGAGGAACAGCATGACACTGATTGGCCAGGGAGTGTCGTCACTGGTTGCGTCAGGAGAGCGACTCCTCCGCTATGCTATGGACTCCTCAGCCATTTTTAAAACCCAAGGAGCGAAGTCTGTTCCCTGGTCAAACGCCGAGGAACAAACCTTTCTGTTAATAATCAGCGATCAAAAAATCCAGGGCGAACTGGACGGGGCCACTAGAAATGTAAAGGTTTTTAGCGAGGTTTCCGCGCTAATGGCCACTCATGCCTACCAGCGGTCCGTTCAGCAGTGCCGGTCGGTCCAAGCTAAAAAAGCTTAAAGCGATTACCGGGCGGTGAAGGACCATAACGGACGCAACGGAGCAAACCGCAAAGACTGGAAATGGTTCCAACAAACGGATGTCATATACGGTCACCGGCCAGCCAGTAACGGAAGAGAAAACGTGCCGGACAATGTCGGTGCTGGAGGCCACGGAGAATGGTGAGTGTATTGTGATTTCAGTTTTACTATTAGGCTCGTAAAAGATGTAATATGAATGTAATATGAACGCATCTATTGTAAACGCAGGAATTTAGAGCTGTGTTTGTAGTTAATGTTACCACCACAGTCACTATTGTACAATAGCTAGCTCTTAGCCTTCCTAGCTGCTAGTTAGCTGTAGCCATAAACACAGCATGCGCAGCGATGACGTGCTACACATTTTGTGCAGTTACGTTATATCGTTGTTGCTTTCACGGGAATGCTTGTGTTTAATATTTGTTATTTTTTACGTTCAAGATTCCCCTTCCACTGACGAGGCGAGCGGAGTTGGCTGAAAATGTTTCCTTCAACCGGGCTTTCCTCGGGGTGCTTGGCGAACTTGTGAACACCATGCGAGACAGACGCCAGTAAAAGCACACAAAATGTTGCTTGTAGTACTATAAATATTTATTTCATATAAAGCTATACGTATATATTTGCTTTTTGCACTTTTTTTAACTATAACTATATTATTTACATATGTTGTACTTTAAATATCTATATTTCATAATAAAGTTTGATTTCATTTGATTGTATGACTGATGCTTTTTATGCAGGGTGTGTTCAGCCTGTTTGAGTAATACCAAATTATCAATAATTAGAGCAACCAAATACAATAATGAAGATAAAGATAAATAAGATACAATAATGCTATGTGTTAAGGGCATCGACCGGTGTTGGTCGTATACAAATGATGTCACGACACTACAACCCGCGCGCCAACAGCGACTCCACCCACATTGTGTTGGTCCACCATTGTAATGGAAACACAACGCGACCGTACCGTTCCGTTGCGAATCGACCCGTATCGAACCGTACCGCGCCAAGCAGGCCCTAGTGGAAATGCGCCATAAGAGAGGTGGTACAGTTAGCTAAGAGAGGTGGTACAGTTAGCTAAGAGAGGTGGTACAGTTAGCTAAGAGAGGTGGAACAGTTAGCTAAGAGAGGTGGTACAGTTAGCTAAGAGAGGTGGTACAGTATCTAAGAGAGGTGGTACAGTTAGCTAAGAGAGGTGGAACAGTTAGCTAAGAGAGGTGGAACAGTTAGCTAAGAGAGGTGGTACAGTTAGCTAAGAGAGGTGGAACAGTTAGCTAAGAGAGGTGGAACAGTTAGCTAAGAGAGGTGGAACAGTTAGCTAAGAGAGGTGGTACAGTATCTAAGAGAGGTGGAGCAGTTAGCTAAGAGAGGTGGTACAGTTAGCTAAGAGAGGTGGTACAGTTAGCTAAGAGAGGTGGTACAGTTAGCTAAGAGAGGTGGAACAGTTAGCTAAGAGAGGTGGTACAGTATCTAAGAGAGGTGGAGCAGTTAGCTAAGAGAGGTGGTACAGTTAGCTAAGAGAGGTGGTACAGTTAGCTAAGAGAGGTGGAGCAGTTAGCTAAGAGAAGTGGTACAGTTAGCTAAGAGAGGTGGAGCAGTTAGCTAAGAGAAGTGGTACAGTTAGCTAAGAGAAGTGGTACAGTTAGCTAAGAGAGGTGGTACAGTATGTAAGAGAGGTGGAGCAGTTAGCTAAGAGAGGTGGTACAGTTAGCTAAGAGAGGTGGTACAGTTAGCTAAGAGAGGTGGAGCAGTTAGCTAAGAGAGGTGGTACAGTTAGCTAAGAGAGGTGGTACAGTTAGCTAAGAGAGGTGGTACAGTTAGCTTTATCGAATGGCTGCACGACAGCAGCGTGGTGGTGAATATAAGGAGGCTAATTGTTGGTGTGGTGTGTAAAGTCCGTATGGAAGTGGTGGCACCGAGCATGGTTCATCCAGGCTGGGTACAGCACCAGTCACCTGGGAGGCCGTTGTGGGTTTCCATTTCAATATGTTTTGTATGTGGTTGGTTTAATAGTGAGTCTGGAGGGTCTCGGTCTGGGACAGGTGTCATTTTCTTAATTCAGTGAAACAGATTGGAGGAGCCTAACTGAAGAGCCTATGAGGTAGTGAATTTTTAGAGGCTACACACACACACACAAGCACACACACACACACACACACACACACACACACACACACACGCGCCCGCACACACACATGCGCGCGCACACATGCTACATCTTAGTTTTTCATTTTTGAGTAAAAGTCCCAGCAGCCTATGCTATTGAAGATGGCATTGCCAGGCAAACAAAGCAACCAGGATCTATTTGGACTTTGCTCAAGCACTGATCCGGGATCAGTTCACACTGCTCCTTTTGCACTGCTGTAATCTTTTGGGCAGAACCTTGTTGAACGTCTCCGTAATCCCACAACGTCACGGGTGACCCACGCCTGGCTTTGCCGTTGCGTGTCTTGTTGAGCGGCTGGTGCCCTCTTGGCTAGCGTGCTTCGCCAGCAGAAATGTGGAATGCTACTGATAATTGGAGCTCTTTGATTGGCATGGTGCCGATCCCCTCGGGTTGGCATGTCTATAGATAGCTCAGCCAACACTCCTTTCCCAGGCACACAGGGACAAGTCACTCCCTGCGGCTACTTCTGACACACACACACACACACACACACACACACACACACACTGTGGAGAAAGATGAGGTTGGGAGGCTGGAGAGAAAGAAAAGGAATAGTGAACACATGAGGCCTGCTGAGCTAACACACTGCAGGGTGTGAGAGCAGAGAGATAGACCGCCCGAGGTGTGTGTGTGTGTGTGTGTGTGTGTGTGTGTGTGCGTGCGTGCATGCGTGTGTGTGCAGGCGTGGGAGAGAGTGGGAAGGAGATAAATGCGTCAGCATCAGAAGATGCTCACCAAAGTCATCTTCACATTATTGTTCACGTGTGTGTGTGTGTGTGTGTGTGTGTGTGTGTGTGTGTGTGTGTGTGTGTGTGTGTGTGTGTGTGCGCGCGCACATGCATGAGCTCTGATGCATGTACAGAAAGTTTCATTCATGGTTTATTTTTCCAGTACCAACATACAGTATGTCCCGCATCAGGTATACACAATATGCAGTTTACTAATCATAAAACCTTACTGTTATTAATCTCACAGAAATGCTAATCTTCGCTCTGACCAACCACATTGTAGTGCGCCGAGTGCTGTGGTCCAGAGGGGTCTGGTGAGGAATAGGGGCTGTTAAAGGACTTTAACCCTAGCTGGCTACCCCCCTGCCCCCGTCAGAGCTCCCTGATGCCCCGGGTTCCATCTGCAGTGTGTTCTCCATCACAGTCTGCAGCTGTATTATCATCCAACTGTCAACATGGTTCCACTGCTGAAATGATTAAACCCGCCCCAAATGGAATTATCAGTCTATTTTTCTATTGTTCTTTTTTTTGGTTCAAATTTTAATATTTATTGAAAAATGTAATCTAAAATCTCAGTGTGAGTTTTCCAAAATATCGGTCTGTCCTAATTTGCATGTCTCACTCATTTTACACACACTCACACTCTCTTACTCTCTCTCACACACACACGCACGCACACCTGCACACACACACACACACACACACACACACACACACACACACACACACAAACACAATCACATTTTTTCTCCTACCTTTCCTGCGTGCAGTATAGTTTATCTATCTGCATAGGAGCTCTGCTTTACACAGTTATTCAGACCCTCTTGTGCACTGTCTCTGATCACCTGCACACACACACACACACACACACACACACACACACACACACACACACACACACACACACACACACACACACACACACACACACACACACACACACACACAGCGGGGGAAATGCCAGTCACAGTGGGGACTTGTTTACTTCAGACACTTAAGCGATTTCCTCCAGACATACAGAACAGTTCTCAGACTTCAGTATTGAAGGTTTCTTCTTCCAAAATGTAGCTATTAAGAGAACATGATATTGCCAAAATTCACATGAAGCACTTTTTGAAAATCACGCAGTGTCTTATTTTTTTAACCCTTTATTCCCTCACACAGTGTATTGTTTTCCTGTATAATGACATATGATGCTCGTGTGTGTGCGCGCGCGTGTGTGTGTCTGTGTGTGCGTGCGTGTGTGTGTGCGTGTGCATATTGTGATGTTTGCCTGGGTGTGTTTGTAGGATGGCCATCCAGGTGGACAAGTTCGACTTTGAGAGCCTGCCCGTGACGTCCCATGATGCCGTGCGGCAGTGCAGTGTGTATGAGCAGGAAGAGGAGCGGCAGCAGGTGAAGGGAAGCCACATCAGCAGAACCCTCGACCTGCACTGGACTATCATATCCTCCCCCTGCCACAGGCCACACCCCCTGCACCACCTCCTCCTCATGCTCCTCCGTATGCCCCGCCTCCCCCTGCCACAGGCCACACCCCCTGCACCACCTCCTCCACATGCTCCTCCGTATGCCCCGCCTCCCCCTGCCACAGGCCACACCCCCTGCGCTACTATGCCCTGCCACATACTCGCCTCCTCTACACACCACTGGCCAGCTCTCTCCTAGCTCCACTGTCTCGCTGTCTCCCATGTCTTCATCTCCCTCTCTGTCTCTGTTTCTCTTTCAGTCCCTCTCCCCTCAGTTTTGTTCTCTCTCCCTCTCATCCCTCTGCTCATGGCACTGTAAGCTTTCTGCATCCCTGTCTGTCTCACCCAGAGCTCATCTGTCTCCTCAAAGCTGTCTCCTGCAGTGTGCGGGACTGTCTCCTGCAGTGTGCGGGACTGTCTCCTGCAGTGTGCGGGACTGTCTCCTGCAGTGTGCGGGACTGTCTCCTGCAGTGTGCGGGACTGTCTCCTGCAGCGTGCGGGACTGTCTCCTGCAGTGTGCGGGACTGTCTCCTGCAGCGTGCGGGACTGTCGCCTGCAGCGTGCGGGACTGTCTCCTGCAGCGTGCGGGACTGTCTCCTGCAGCGTGCGGGACTGTCTCCTGCAGCGTGCGGGACTGTCTCCTGCAGCGTGCGGGACTGTCTCCTGCAGTGTGCGGGACTGTCTCCTGCAGTGTGCGGGACTGTCTCCTGCAGTGTGCGGGACTGTGTCCTGCAGCGTGCGGGACTGTCTCCTGCAGTGTGCGGGACTGTCTCCTGCAGTGTGCGGGACTGTCTCCTGCAGCGTGCGGGACTGTCGCCTGCAGCGTGCGGGACTGTCTCCTGCAGCGTGCGGGACTGTGTCCTGCAGCGTGCGGGACTGTCTCCTGCAGCGTGCGGGACTGTCTCCTGCAGTGTGCGGGACTGTGTCCTGCAGTGTGCGGGACTGTCTCCTGCAGTGTGCGGGACTGTCTCCTGCAGTGTGCGGGACTGTCTCCTGCAGTGTGCGGGACTGTGTCCTGCTGTTGTTCTGTACAGAGTTCTTGTGATTGATTGCTCTATACACTGATCACAGTTTACTCACTGCTCTGTGAGGGAGGATGAGGAGCTGAGAGGAAGAGATGTAAGCAGGAGGAGGAGTTGAGAGTGGGGGGAGGGGCTATGATGGAGGGGGAGGGGCCGTGATGGAGTGAGGGTAGCTAAGAGAGGCGGAGAGCCTGAGGGTGGAGGGGTGAGAAGGTTTCTCCACTGTTTATTGATGCAATGCATCCTGTAGAAAGAATTATAATACCACACAACTGCATCACACAAACACATTGATTTCTGTAATATAAGATGAAGGAGCTGATGTGGTCAGTGCATCCACACACACACACACACACACACACACACACACACACACACACACACCCTCCTAGTGCCTTTCTTTCAGGATCATTATGTTTATTGGTCTGTATGTCAGTAGTCCCTCTGGGCTCTGTGAGGCTGTAACCTCTTGTGTGTTTCCAAATTTGTGAGGATATATATTTGAGTATATTAAAATGTGTGTGTCTGAGAGTGTGTAAGTTTGAGGCCAAGTTTGATAATGTGTGTGTTTCAGAATGGCGTCTGTGGTGGAGATCGTCCCTCAGGAGGGTGGAGGTGTGTGTCTGTTCTCCTCCTCAGAGAACGTGTCTGCTAAATGACCCGGCATCAGGGTGGTGTTGCTACGCAGCAGACGGCCCGGTCGGGGGTCTGTAGTGTGAGGTGCTGTGCTAGTCGAGCACGATCAGTGTGTCCTCACACGCGGCTCCATTTCTGCATGTCCTCCGGGGGACTTTACATTAAGTAGACATTCAGGAAATAAGAATGGAGCTCTGGCAGTGCCCTGCCGGCGTGTGTTTGGTCCTCACGTCTGTATTTGGTGTGATTTCCCCGTGGAACAGAGAGGAGAGTGTTTGACTAGTTGTGTGAAGTGCACAGAGCAGAAGCTGAGTAGGTATCTCACGTCCCTGTAGCGTACACTATTCTGAGCAGAAAAATGTCAGCAGAAAAACCCCCATTTTCCCCCTAGTCTTCATTGTGCTGGTTTTCATGTTTTTGGACCTGTTGAAGGTCTTGAAACATAAACATGTTGCAGGACGGCTCCTCATCTCCCAAGAGCGTGCACAGCAGCACTGAGGAGCGCGGTGCTACATGGCTAAATCACAAGGGACAGATAGTGACCAGTAATTGGACCTGTGTCCTGCCTGAGTCGGACCTGTGTCCTGATCCATGAGAGTCTTCTGATCTTCGTTTGAGAAAGGCTGAAGATGCCGACCAAACCAAGTCAGCTACTTGGTGAACATCATCACATCTGTATTCTGCCCTACGCCTCCGTGTAGCCCCTCTGAATGGTCCGTGTTTGGGTTCAGGTTTCGTCTGGCTGTTATGTGAACTGCTCTACACGTAGCAACAGTAAACAGCTACAGGGACCTGAAGGCATTTCTCTGCACGCACGTTCCAGAGCGGAAGCTCGGAGGTCCAAACCCCTTGAGTACTGGAGTTCGAGAGAGGCAGGCAGACTCAAGAGGGTCTCGTATGATGCTGCCCTGTGGGGGAGTGTGTCCAAGTTCATGAAGAGCTCTGGGCAGATTAGTGCATGCACACACACACACACACACACACACACACACACACACACACACACACAACATGCATGGCAAGGGCAATAGCAGGTTGTGTGATCAGCTGTGTGCCAGCTGACGTGAGAGAGAAGGGTGGATGGAGGTCAGAACACAATATTGCTCTCAAGCTTGTGTGTGTGTAAGTGTGTGTGTGTGTGTGTGTGTGTGTGTGAGAGTGAGAACATGGTGGGTGTTTTTGTGTGTAAGTGTGTGTGTGTGTGTGTGTTTTTCTATATGTGCATCAGGGAATAAAGTTTTTAATGTATGCTGAACTCAGACCTCAAATGCACACACACTATTTATTCCAGACCATCGAAGTTCTCTTTTAAAATCATTCCATACTGGCCTGGATCCAACTGGTCTGGTTCTGCACTGGCTGCAGGTCTGTAGGTTGGGTGACCGGGCGAACAGCCACATTCATTACTCACAGATGGTCAGTTCATTGGTCAAGTATACTGACATGTAGGAGGTTTCAGGGTTCAGGTGTCAAACCCAACACTAGCACTAGTATAGAGGATGACCAGGTGCTATACCCAACACTAGCACTAGTATAGAGGACGACCAGGTGCTATACCCAACACTAGCACTAGTTAATAGAGGACGACCAGGTGCTATACCCAACACTAGCACTAGTATAGAGGACGACCACCTGTACACCTGTGCACCTGTACACCTCTACACTTGTACACCTGTGCAGACGCTGCGTTTGTGGCTGCTGGGTGAAGATGGTCCAGCTAATACACTGAACCCGCACAGCTGAACAGGGACTTAATGAGAACTGTAATTGTGCCTAGTTTGGCCTGAAAACAGCCTCATTACATGCGCTATGCCTGGGTCATGTGCATCCATAGGCAATGCTGCTTTATCTTTTTAATAGAGTCGGTGTTGCTAATGTAATGCACCCTGTAGGCTAGGAGAGGTTTGCGTGGGCCGATGGATTTTAAATGGTTCTAAATGCTTTTTCTTATCATACTCATTGGTTGCCGTAGTGAGTGTTATTTAACAGATACAACACGTTCCGTTTTACGGCACGTGACCCTTTAGGAGCCATCCGAGATGTCCGGATCAGCAGTTCGAGCTGGGCGTAGTTGAATTCTGTTGAATTAATGTAATCAGCTTGAATTCAGCTGGACTGTGTTCCAGTAAGTTTGTGGTCGATTTGGTTAGATTGACTTGGAGATTGAACTGGGCTGAGTGGGATCCAGCTGCTCTGAAACTTTAGGTGTCCTGTCCAAACTTCTGCTCTGTACTGTCAGTGTTATGGTGTCAGTTATCACTGTCCTTGGGCCTCTTAGCTTCTTCAGGCTGGGTGTGCAGAGGACGATGTGTGCAGCAGACAGCTTTGGTGTGTGTGTGTGTGTGTGTGTGTGTGTGTGTGTGTGTGTGTGTGTGTGTGTTTCTTGTATGCTCTGTCATTCTGTCCCCCACTCTTAAATGTCTCCACAACCATCTCTCCTGAGCTGGGGTTTAATCAGCAGCTCTTTCTGTGTTTGGGTCACTCTATTGTGTTGATCACTGTCGTGTGAAGTGCTGTGACCCTTAACACTCTGCTCACCCCTCTCTGAGGCGTGCGGGGGAGGCCAGCGTGGAGGGAGTGCTCACACACCTCGTCCTGGAACACCTGCAGCTCGCGCCTCTACAGTGGGGTGAGTACCCTCAGCTAAACCACAGTATACCCTGCTAATGCATACTACACTACCATACTACACTACCATATTGCACTATTGCATACTACACTACCATACTACACACTACATCACCATACCACACTACCATACTTCACACTACACTACCATATTGCACTATTGCATAGTACACTACCATTCTACACACTACACTACCATTTTGCACTATTGCATACTACACTACCATACTACACACTACATCACCATACCACACTACCATACTTCACACTACACTACCATATTGCACATTTGCATACTACACTACCATACTACACTAATACACACTACACCACCATACTTCACACTACATCATCATACTACACTACCATACTGCACTACTACACACTACAGCACTGCACTACCATTCTACACTACTGCAAACTACTCGGTCATACTACACTACCATACTACAAATGATAAACTATAACTTTATGGTATGTAAAAAATTCTTGGCTATACACAGCTCTAAAATATGTTTTATATTTACTCTATTACACCACAATACTCACAAAACACTTTGTCGTCTACTTTGTGTCTGTCCTGTCATACTCTGGCCGGTCAGGACGCTCTGTGAACTTCACCTCTATAACCTGCACAGCTGTGCTGCATTTTTGCTGTGACGTACGTGATCACGTCCAGATATGCAGCTGCCCGCTGGACCCGTGCCGAACAGCCAAACGAACAGCCCACGTTAGCGTTGTGGAGAGAACGGTCCTAATAGTGCAGGCTGTAGTTTGTGGTGGGGACTGACTCACACTGGGGCTGGTGTGAGCGTGTGTGATGGTGTGTTATGGGAATGACGGAGCTGTGTTATTGTAATGATCCTGGAGGGGCAGTGTGGGCCCTTGTTCTCAGGTGAGTGGTGGACCAGACTGCCTGCGTGTCTCCAGCGTTGACGTCATGCGACTGTGTTGTCTGGATCTCTGAAGGTTGCATTTAATCAAATCAAAGAGACGATTCAGTGCACCTCCTGCTCTCCGTCATTCACTCTTTCTCTTACTCTTTTCCTCTCTCCCAATTCTCTCTCTCTCTCCTTCTCTCTTCCTCCCTCCCTCTGTCTCACTTTCATTCTTTGATCTAAGGATCAAAGCCCAAACACATTTCTAAATTTACCCATAACCACCCTCTCACCTGCACACTGTGTTCTCAGCAGTTCCTGTATTATTTTGCCACAGTAGTCACGTCGGGGCCATCAGGACATGCTCTGGATCCTGACCCATCCAGACACGGGACCTCGGGACGTTTGCAGGATGGCCTTAGCCCTTGTGTAATGTTTGTCACAGGGCTGCACCTTCTTCCTGCCTTGGTTACCTGGATTGGGGTCTGGGCTCAAACTGAACTGTTTCCCTCTTATATCAAAGACACATGCTGTCCGTAGTTTCATTATAGAGATATTGTGTGCACCATAGTTACATCATAGAGGTATGATGTCCATAATTATTGCTCTTGGGTACTCTCTCTGACAGTTAGATCACATGTGCTCACTCACGTTTTACACACACACACACACACACACACACACACACACACACACACACACACACACACACACACACACACACACACACACACACTTTTGTGGTTTTTGCAATGTGGAGGCATTTCCACCCTGTGGTCAGACCAGTTTCCTCCTGTGTGTGGGCGTTCAGAGTCCTGGGAGTCCTCTGATCACAGTACACCTGGGGGTCATAAAATGTACTGATGACAGAACTGTCAGACAACAGCGTCCTGGATGGGAGCAACTTTAATGCCAAATCAGCCTTTGCTGTGGGCCCAGTGCAAGTCTTACAAATCTGACTTTCCTTTCAGGCGTACCTCAAATTATTAGTCTAAAGCCTCAGATTTGTAACATAATGAAAATGAGTCATTTCTTTCTGTCTTTTTCCTTTTTTTTCCTCACCATCTCTCCCGTGTCTTCTTCAAGTATGCTTTTCTTCAAAGAATGAAATGATTCTATCAGCACCTCTCCACCGCTGCGTGGGAGGGGGGTTTCACACAAGCATGCAAATATGGCTAACAGTTAATGAAGCCAATGAGAGTTAATGGGACAGGTAGCCTAAGCGCATCCCATTATGCTAATTGGCTTCCTTTCATAAATAGATATTTTAATGACATTTTATTGGTTGAACATTCCAAGTCCAGTAGCCAGGAGGGGAGTACCGGAGAGGTTCACAGCTTAATCCCAACGTTCAACCATGTCTTCCTGTCTGGAGAAAATGCTGATAGGCTAAATGTGTGAAGAGATAGAAGGAGCAAGCTGATTCTCTTGTTTTCACAACAAACCCTTTTTTTCTTGAACGGTTGCATTATCACATTGTTAGAATGAGATGGCCAAAGTGTGAGGTGTCTCTGTGCTTTCAGCCGGCCTGTTTGTGTGGAGCTGGGAGACATGATTGTTTCTGCCTGTGGAAGTCAACTTTCTGTGTTAAGGTTTCTTCATTTCACGAGAAGAGCATGCCTCTTGTTCTTCTAGATGTAGTTCACGTCATCCTGTAAGGTGAGCTGTTACCATTACTGTTCCCAAAGATTTGCAGTCAAGCTCCTTTATATCGATTGTATGGTCTTTGTCCTTAGGACCAAGCAAAGGGCGCAATACAGAGCCCAGAGCCCTCAGTATTCAGAACGAGGCAGACAGACAGGACGTTTTTAATATAGCCCCGAGGCACCTTAGTACTCAGAACAAGGCAGACAGACAGGACGATTTTAATACACACTCACTGGGCCGTTCTCTTGGGAATCGCCTGAACACGGCAGGATACTACTGACATTCAGATTGCACGAGCACTTTAAAAGAAAGTGAGAATGTAGTGTTGTAAAAGCTGCACAGAAATCCACAAAAACGGGCGTATAATTGCTGTAAGTGCTGGTGAGCCTCCGCAGTAAAACAACTGTGACAAACCCTGTAAAGCATCAGCCGAGCGGAGCTGCACACAGGGACGATTCTGGACGTTAACCAGCCTGTGGAAACAACACGTGCACCCAGAAACATGTGGAACAGTGAAGAGTGATGCCAGTGAAACAGCTCATTGAAACATTTACCCTGTAAGCCCTGCAGCCTTTATGATGAATCTTTTGGGGCACAGAAATCACCACCATCTGTAAAAACCAGATTCCCCAGATTCAGGTGGTGGTTCAGAAGTTCACCTCTGACCATGACTTCGCAATATTACAGCAGTATTATGTCTAAATATCTAGTTAGGACAAAACTAGAGCGCTCAATGAACTAAGTAATAATCACCGTAACTGTCCACCGTAATCATCCCGAATGTCATCTGTAGCGTCTTTATGCGTATGCAAACGAGGGGACTCGGAATTTGGCACAACACATGTTGGTTTGAAAAAACCTCTCCTTCGTGCCTGCTGCTTGCATGTGCTAAATGAAATTGAGCACTTTCATCTTTGATTTACAACTTTGACCTACCACCTGATTCACTTTCTGCTCCGCCCCCTGACGGGTGAATAAAAATCTACAGAAAATCCGCCCCTCAATATACTGTAAGCCAAAGGTTCAAAGTGTGGGGGGAAAAGTAGCAGTTTATAGGCCGGAAAATACGGTAATTCATAATTGTTGCTGCAATCTTAGTCATTTAAAAATAAATCACAAACACCATATTGCTATAGGAATTGACCAGTTTTGCCACAAATTCATTTCATGATTTCATTCTTTGCTGTATCATTCTCATAGATTTAGGCTGAAAGGTGAGCTCATTTTCAGGTTTGTTTTGTAACACTCTGTGCCTGTACCAGCCCTGTAAACACAGTTCCCTTTCCTCCTGCAGTAGTTCTCCATGGCTGTCTGTGGCCATTGTCCTTGACAGCTCACCCATCCTGCACTAAGGTTGACTCAAGAAAGAAACCTGACAGGGAACAATGTCCTCTGCTATGATCTTCTGTCTTAATTGCACTCTTGTCATTACTGCATGCTCTGGACTCTTAAGGAACACTGTCCTGCCTTGTCCAATTAGGGTGCTTGGAATCCTGCCTTGTCCAATTAAGATCCTTGGAATCTTGCCATCACTATGATGTCACAATGCTTGCACACACCCCTAGGCTATCCCATTGTTCCTCTCTGGACAGTATGTGTTGACGGTTCGACTCTTTGTTTAGCTCCAGGTCAGTAAAGTCATGACCTCTCTGCGCTGTCAAATCGGCATCCGAGTCATGGAAGGACATGCACTCTCCTACCTAATGAGGTCTCCAGGCATGACACTGCTTTTTTTTTTGACATTCAGTGGGTTTGTGTAGGTCATCCGATACTGAGCGATGGATATGTGCCATTAGTTGTTGCTACAGGTTGGCTTCTTGTAGCCATCTTGAAGTCAGGCATGCCAGTGTGTGGTTGTCCTGGGTGATGGATAGATGTTTTACTTAATATGGCAAAAACAAAATATAATGAATAACACAAACCAACATAAATGAAGAATAATAAATATGTCAGTAAATATAGGGAAAAAGATGGCCATGTTCCTTCCTCTGTCTGTGACAAGCATGGGCATATTTCACAATGAGTATTGTCCCACTACAGTGTTGTCCCAGTACAGTACCCAGTAAGATCATCCAGTGTTTTGCGTTCTGTGGGAAATTATAGCTAGAATGAGTCCCATAATCGAATGTTGGCTACAGGTGGAGAGAAGGTGTAGCTGTGTCTCTGCTTTAGCTTGGCTACAGGTGGAGAGAAGGTGTAGCTGTGTCTCTGCTTTAGCTTGGATACATGTGGAGAGAAGGTGTAGCTGTGTCTCTGCTTTAGCTTGGCTACAGGTGGAGAGAAGGTGTAGCTGTGTCTCTGCTTTAGCTTGGCTACAGGTGGAGAGAAGGTGTAGCTGTGTCTTTGATTTAGCTTGGTTACAGGTGGAGCGAAGGTGTAGCTGTGTCTCTGCTTTAGCTTGGCTACAGGTGGAGAGAAGGTGTAACTGTGTCTCTGCTTTAGCTTGGCTACAGGTGGAGAGAAGGTGTAGCTGTGTCTCTGCTTTATCTTGGCTACAGGCGGAGAGAAGGTGTAGCTGTGTCTCTGCTTTAGCTTGGATACATGTGGAGAGAAGGTGTAGCTGTGTCTCTGCTTTAGCTTGGCTACAGGTGGAGAGAAGGTGTAGCTGTGTCTTTGCTTTAGCTTGGTTACAGGTGGAGCGAAGGTGTAGCTGTGTCTCTGCTTTATCTTGGCTACAGGTGGAGAGAAGGTGTAGCTGTGTCTCTGCTTTAGCTTGGCTACAGGTGGAGAGAAGGTGTAGCTGTGTCTCTGCCTTAGCTTGGCTACAGAGAACACAGAGGTGTTGTGGTTTGTGCTGCTGGCTGCGTCTGCATCTGCCCGTCTCTGCTGATGGGTGTTGGGTGGACTTGGCTGGTTGTTTTCCCTTACACTGCAGTCAAACACAATTAACCAACCACAGCCACAGTCTTGACTAGTTGCAAATACAGTCAGCCACAGTCACAGTGGTGGGTGGGGCCATTGGTCAGTGTGGCAAGAATAGAAGCTGTGGTGGGCGGTGCCAGTGTGTTTGGGAGCAGTGAGTGTTCAAAGGGGAGTGGCTAAAACAAGATGATCAGCATGAACTTTAGGCACATCTTTATGCTCATCTTTAAAGCTCATGAATTGAACTTGAAAGCCTGTTAATCTTGGCTTTTAACCCAAGTGCTGTAGACCCCTCAGAGGGCTTGTTCAGGACACAGGCTGCTGCCCTGAAATACACTGAACTTTTCCAGAGCTTTCTGCAATGCTGGAAGCTCATGAATGGTTTAATTTTGGGCAGCTCTGTGTGAATTTTTTATGAGCTCGAGTGAAAATGACTTATTGGAAAATTACCTGTTGGCGTGTATGGGTTATTTTCTAATGTAAACCCCATTCATCAAGTTCAGTTTCTTGAGGCAGAATCTTAGAATGAGAGAGTGAATGATGGAGAGAAAAGCAGGGAAGGAGGAGAGGGAGGAGAGGGAGGTAATGTGATTTAAATGGGCTCACGGAAAAACTGTCATCCGTACACAGCTGGGAGAAATAGCCTTCATCAGACACAGACTGTGAGTTTGTAGCTGCTCCAGACACACATCAGAACAGAAGCCTGTCAGAATCACAGAGAAAGAGGAACCTCCATTGAGGGGAAAGAGAGGAGAGTGGAGAGAGAGGAGAGTGGTGAGAGAGGGGAGAGTAGAGAGAGTGGTGAGAGAGAGGAGAGTGGTGAGAGAGGGGAGAGTAGAGAGAGAGGGGAGAGTGGGGAGTGGGTAGAGAGAGTGGAGAGAGGAGAGAGACTGGAGAGAGGGGAGAGGGAGGTGAGAGGGGAGAAAGGGGAGTGGAGAGAGAGGGTAGAGTAGAGAGAGAGGTGAGAGAGAGGAGAGTGGTGAGAGAGGGGAGAGAGAAAAGAGCGAGGAGAGGGGAGAAAGGGGAGAGAGAAGAGAGAGACTGGAGAGAGGAGAGGGGAGAAAGGGGAGAGAGAGGAGAGAGACTGGAGAGAGGAGAGAGGAGAAAGGGGAGAGAGAGGAGAGAGGAGAGTGGAGAGAGGGGATAGAGGGGATAGATGGGGGAGTGGGCCTCTTGTGTCCTCTGCAGTATGTAAATGGCAGTAGTCATTAGAACTTGTGGCTTTTTGACACCAGTCTAGTCTTGTCTGTCCCCTGCCATCCCTCCTGTTCTCTCTCACTTTCCTATTATCTCTCTCTCTCTCTCTTTCTTTCTTTGCTTCTCCTGCTCCTTCTCTCTCTTCATCTCAATTTGGGATTCCAGGTTTAGGGTAATAACCTGGAGCTAAAGAAATTAAAGCCAGGCTCTCCAAGAAGAATGGGTGTGGCCCGAACCTGAGCAACACACGCAGGCACAACCTGCACCTGCTCAGCCAGCCACACACACACACAGCCAGACCAACCCACTCACACCCATCAATTAGGTTAGGGGGAGTGGAAGAGTTTTTACTTTCTCAGGAAGGGTCTCAAGTGAGAGAAACAGAATGAGAAACATGCAGAGTGAGGGAGAGCTACAAAGAGTGAGAGAGCTATAAAGAATGAGGCAGTGAGACACTGGGGGAGAGAAAGACAGAGAGCCAGAGAGAGAGAGAGAGAGAGAGAGAGAGAGAGAGAGAGAGAGAGAGAGAGAGAGAGAGAGAGAGGCACTTTGGCAGAGAGAGGGCAGTGACTTCACCCACTAAATCAACAGGCTACCTCAGAGGACATGCTGTCACTGAGCACAGATCATCACAGCAGACACAAAGACAAATGTTTGGTCATGAGACAGAGAGAGGGAGGGTACTGGTAGTTGGGGGTGGGGCATGAGGGGGGGGGCAGTCATAAAGGAACAGTGGTGCAGAAAAGGCCTGCGACTCTGGGACCGCCTCTCGTGAGGCTGACAGATGGTACTGGTTATTTCTGCTCAGCTGTGTGCACCCAATCCTGTGTTGTGTTGCTGCGATCGAATCAGTTGGATCAGCTCAAATGAACACCAATCCTGCAATTCACATCTCTCTCGATGTCGATCTCCTGGGAAAAACCAGAATTGACAGAAGTCAGGCATTTATGTTCCTGCGGTCGCCTCGTACTGCTGTACTTGAACTCTTCAGGGACGTCTTCAACCACAGTCCCATCCTGAGGCAGCTGTGCCGCCATTATTGGCAACTGAACGTTCCCTTTGGACAGAAGAGGTACACACAGTGAGGTGCAGTGTTTCTCCCGGGGCTGCTCCTTGCCACGCTGTCTTACCAGCCATATCCCATCATGCTTTGCATCACTCACCCAACATGTTCCATTGTTGCTTGTGTGGGCTTTTCATATTTCATAGCTGTCTGGGTTTAGGCAACATTTAAAACCAGACCTTTTGATTGGCTGGAGATGCTCTATTGAGTTTAGTTGCTTTCCACATGGTTGTCATGTTCTGATGCTGGGAAAGACCGTGAGTAAATGGATCAAGCTGAATATGTGCAAGAGGAGAACACTAACCTCATACCATTTTCAGCACTGGAGCTTTCCATTCCTGTAGTGTTTTTATCTTTTCAGCACTGGAGCTTTCCATTCCTGTAGTCTTTTTATCTTTTCAGCACTGGCGCTGTCCGTTCCTGTACTATTTTTAGCTTTACAGCACTGGAGCTGTCCATCCCTGTAATATTTTTAGCTTTACTGGAGCTGTTAATTCCTGTAATACTTTTAGTTATTTCAGCACTGGAGCTGTCCTTTCTTGTACTATTTTTAACTTTGCAGCACTGGAGCTGTCCATTTCTGTAATATTTTAGCTTTACTGGAGCTGTTCATTCCTGTAATATTTCTTTAGCTTTTCAGCACTGTGCTTGTCTATTCTTGCAATATTCTTAGCTTATCATTATCAGTTCTTAGCAGTTGTCCATCTCTGTCCGAAACCTTCAATCATCTAAACCCCTGGATGTCACAACCGGTCTCAGAACTCCACCTAACAACTCACCCCACCGCCCAAGTTGAACTCTCCCAGGGTCTAGAACTGCATTTGCGCACCACACAATATTTCTCTGGACTAGAAGATAGCTTAATCTGATTGGCTGCAGGGGACTCAGACAGTAATATAACGCTTGAATGACTGCACTGTTGAGTTACGTTACTTGCTTGAGTTAGATATTGGCTGCTTGTTGTAAGAAATCTCCTATAGATTCCCCCCAAAGGTAAGAGCTTATGTCACCTATCTTGGAGATACACAGAGTAAGTCAAGACTGCCCACTTGTAGAGACTAGGTGATATTTTTAGGAAGTGATGTGGGTTGGTTGTCACCATGTGGTGATAAAATACTGCAGGTGAGCAGTGTGAGTGCCCATATACTTCAGCGCTCTCTCTCTCTCTCTCTCTTTCTCTCTCTCTCTCTTTCTTTCTCTCACACACACACACTCTCAATCTGTGTGTGTGTCTCTTTGACGGCGCCACATTGCACGAATCTGAAGCCGCCCGTCATCCTGATTGATGGTTGGTGTGGGCGGAGTTGGGGGATGATGCGAGCGTCTGATTGATCTGCTTGTTGTGGCCCAGGTGCTGTCCGTCAGAGGGCAGCTCTCACTGTCGCGCAGGACTGTGCAGCCTCTCAGTCTACCTGGGCTCTGATTTACACACACTCCTCTGAGGATGGGAGGGTATGGGCTCACTGTCTGCTGATGAAGGGGGAGGAAGACTCTGATGAGTCTCGCCCAGCTAGGGTGAAGTTTTTTTTTAAGTCGTTTCTCACCGTGGAAACCACAGTGTTATCAGTTGTTGTACAATTAGAGCTTTGATTCCGGAGATTATGTGCGTGTGTGTGTGTGCGTGTGTGTGTGAAGTAGGAGGGGCATGGATGAGACACTGTTGCTGCTGCATTCTAATAAGATGGTTGCGAGTGACAATGATGGAGTGAAGCTCTCCTACAGAAACACGAGCAGAAGAGCAGAGAGCTGGTTTCATGTGGAAGGATCTAGATGGTTCCTTACCCACAGCTGAGGTTCTCACAGCAAACACACTGACCCTGGTGTGGCTCGCGTTCACTGGACATGAAGTGATATGATCCTGAATCCTTTACTGAGCTATCTGGGAAGAGTGTGTGTGCATGTGTGTGTGTGTGGAGCAGGTAGTGTATCTGCATGTGTGAGTAACTGGTTGTGTGTGTGTGGGGAATGGAAATATGCTTTTGTCTATTAACATGCTGCAGTGTATTAATAAGGAGGATAAAACATGAAGGTGAATGTCTTGCCTCCATCATGACTGTGTGTGTGTGTGTGTGTGTGTGTGTGTGTGTGTGTGTGTGTGTGTGTGTGTGTGTGTGTGTGTGTGTGTGTGTGTGTGTGTGTGTGTGTGTGTAGATATCCTTGTGCCGGTGGTGAGTGTGTCGGTGCGTTTCCTCCGCAGGCTTGTGTTTGCGTTTCCCGCGGTGATGCCACCAGCATCGATCACAGCTGTACTTGCTGAGTCGCACACTTCATCCCTCTGCCAGTTCAGTTGATTAATCCTTGTAGCAAGTTAATTGGTTAACGACAGAACAGACAGGGAGGTTCATGACTCTGGTGGGTATTACGTTAATGTGGAACACTGCAGCTGGAGGCAGAACTCTATAGAACACTGTACTGCTGCAGGTGGAGATCTATAGAACACTGTACTGCTGCAGGTGGAGATCTATAGAACACTGTACTGCTGCAGGTGGAGATCTATAGAACACTGTACTGCTGCAGGTGGAGATCTATAGAACACTGTACTGCTGCAGGTGGAGATCTATAGAACACTGTACTGCTGCAGGTGGAGATCTATAGAACACTGTACTGCTGCAGGTGGAGATCCATAGAACACTGTACTGCTGCAGGTGGAGATCTATAGAACACTGTACTGCTGCAGGTGGAGATCTATAGAACACTGTACTGCTGCAGGTGGAGATCTATAGAACACTGTACTGCTGCAGGTGGAGATCTATAGAACACTGTACTGCTGCAGGTGGAGATCCATAGAACACTGTACTGCTGCAGGTGGAGATCCATAGAACACTGTACTGCTGCAGGTGGAGATCCATAGAACACTGTACTGCTGCAGGTGGAGATCTATAGAACACTGTACTGCTGCAGGTGGAGATCTATAGAACACTGTACTGCTGCAGGTGGAGATCTATAGAACACTGTACTGCTGCAGGTGGAGATCCATAGAACACTGTACTGCTGCAGGTGGAGATCCATAGAACACTGTACTGCTGCAGGTGGAGATCCATAGAACACTGTACTGCTGCAGGTGGAGATCCATAGAACACTGTACTGCTGCAGGTGGAGATCTATAGAACACTGTACTGCTGCAGGTGGAGATCTATAGAACACTGTACTGCTGCAGGTGGAGATCTATAGAACACTGTACTGCTGCAGGTGGAGATCTATAGAACACTGTACTGCTGCAGGTGGAGATCCATAGAACACTGTACTGCTGCAGGTGGAGATCCATAGAACACTGTACTGCTGCAGGTGGAGATCTATAGAACACTGTACTGCTGCAGGTGGAGATCTATAGAACACTGTACTGCTGCAGGTGGAGATCTATAGAACACTGTACTGCTGCAGGTGGAGATCTATAGAACACTACTGCTGGAGGTGGAGATCTATAGAAGACTGTACTGCTGGAGGTGGAGATCTATAGAAGACTGTACTGCTGGAGGTGGAGATCTATAGAACACTCTACTGCTGGAGGTGGAGATCTATAGAACACTGTACTGCTGCAGGTGGAGATCTATAGAACACTGTACTGCTGCAGGTGGAGATCTATAGAACACTGTACTGCTGCAGGTGGAGATCTATAGAACACTGTACTGCTGGAGGTGGAGATCTATAGAACACTGTACTGCTGCAGGTGGAGATCTATAGAACACTGTACTGCTGCAGGTGGAGACAGAGAGGGGGGGACGATGGGGAGCTATTCCCTCCAACTGAATGCTTGAATGGATAAAGTTTTGTTTTGCCTGTATGGAGAGATTAACAATAGCACTGGGTCCTCCTCCTTTGACCTTTAACCCTGTGTGTCAACCCACGTAACCCCCATCCTGCCCCTCTAGCAGACACATGCAGTCTCTGTCCTTTCTGCCTTCATGTCTTTGTTCGTTCCATCTTTTTCTCCTTTTTCCTCATTTGCCTTCCCTCCTCATCTCCTCCCCTCTCCTCCTCTCATGTGTGTCTCTTCTGTGCTGCTCTGGGTAATGTCCTCCTGACTCCCTCTGTTGATTTCTCTCTCTTTGTGCTGATTAGGTTAGCTGAGAGTGCGCGGTGCTAAGTGAAGGGGGGTGACCCTGTCCATTCGGGAGACTCCCCGGGTGAGGGTGGGGGTGGGGAGACACGGCCCTGCCAGAGCACGCCGCAGATGGGCAGGCCCAGAGATGTCTATCTTTAGAGCAGTACACTTTTGGAAACACAGTAATACACTTTTGAACCACTGTGTCCAGAATCAATACTGTAATTGAGTGTGAGGAGGTCTGGACTGCTTTGTGTACAGGGTGTTTTGTACAGATAAAGTAGGGCAGTGCAACACACACACACACACACACACACACACACACACTTACTCAGGCTCTCTTACACAATAGTGGGATGTCAGGTGTAGCAGATGTATAATGCCAGGTGTAGCAGATGTGCATGTGTGGGTGAGTGTCTCTGTGGTCCCTGCTGTCTTCCCCAGTTGAGGTGAGGATTCTGATTGGTTGTGACAGCTGACAGTCAGTCACTGGGTTCAGGTTAATGGAGGAGCAGTAGGGAAAGGTCCCGCCTCTGCTGGGATAGTCACCTGAGCTCACAGTAAGCAGCCATTCAGCATCTCAGTGCAGGTGTATTCTTATGTACGTACACACACACACACACACACACACACACACACACACACACACACACACACCCCAACTCTCTGCTCTCTCTTCGACTGTTCGTTTTTGCTCACTATCTCTATGCCGTTGGCAAGCCTGGAGCTCATATTGATGAGTTGAATATTTTTTCCTCTTCTTTTCAGAAAGTGTGTATAACTGCATAGTTCACTCTGTTCTATTCCCTGAGTCTCCTTGAATGGTTTTGCTGTTTTTGGCTGTCAGGATCATAATGTGATGAGTAAGTGAGTCACCTTGTGATGAGTGAGTGAGTCACCTTGTGATGAGTGAGTGAGTCACCTTGTGATGAGTGAGTGAGTCACCTTGTGATGAGTGAGTGAGTCACCTTGTGATGAGTGAGTGAGTCACCTTGTGATGAGTGAGTGAGTCACATTGTGATGAGTGAGTGAGTCACATTGTGATGAGTGAGTGAGTCACCTTGTGATGAGTGAGTGAGTCACCTTGTGATGAGTGAGTGAGTCACATTGTGATGAGTGAGTGAGTCACCTTGTGATGAGTGAGTGAGTGAGTCACCTTGTGATGAGTAAGTGAGTCACATTGTGATGAGTGAGTGAGTCACATTGTGATGAGTGAGTGAGTCACCTTGTGATTGAGTGAGTCACCTTGTGATGAGTGAGTGAGTCACCTTGTGATGAGTGAGTGAGTCACATTGTGATGAGTGAGTGAGTCACATTGTGATGAGTGAGTGAGTCACCTTGTGATGAGTGAGTGAGTCACCTTGTGATGAGTGAGTGAGTCACCTTGTGATGAGTGAGTGAGTCACCTTGTGATGAGTGAGTGAGTCACCTTGTGATGAGTAAGTGAGTCACCTTGTGATGAGTGAGTCACCTTGTGATGAGTGAGTGAGTCACCTTGTGATGAGTGAGTGAGTCACCTTGTGATGAGTGAGTGAGTCACCTTGTGATGAGTGAGTGAGTCGCATTGTGATGAGTGAGTCGCATTGTGATGAGTGAGTGAGTCGCATTGTGATGAGTGAGTGAGTCGCATTGTGATGAGTGAGTCGCATTGTGATGAGTGAGTCGCATTGTGATGAGTGAGTCGCATTGTGATGAGTGAGTCGCATTGTGATGAGTGAGTGAGTCACTTTGTGATGAGTGAGTGAGTCGCATTGTGATGAGTGAGTGAGTGAGTCGCCTTGTGATGAGTGAGTGAGTCAAATTGTGATGAGTGAGTGAGTCGCATTGTGATGAGTGAGTGAGTCAAATTGTGATGAGTGAGTGAGTCGCATTGTGATGAGTGAGTGAGTCGCATTGTGATGAGTGAGTGAGTCGCATTGTGATGAGTGAGTGAGTCGCATTGTGATGAGTGAGTGAGTCGCATTGTGATGAGTGAGTCGCATTGTGATGAGTGAGTCGCATTGTGATGAGTGAGTGAGTCGCATTGTGATGAGTGAGTGAGTCGCATTGTGATGAGTGAGTGAGTCGCATTGTGATGAGTGAGTCGCATTGTGATGAGTGAGTGAGTCGCATTGTGATGAGTGAGTGAGTCGCATTGTGATGAGTGAGTCGCATTGTGATGAGTGAGTCGCATTGTGATGAGTGAGTCGCATTGTGATGAGTGAGTCGCATTGTGATGAGTGAGTCGCATTGTGATGAATGAGTCACTTTGTGATGAGTGAGTGAGTCGCATTGTGATGAGTGAGTGAGTCGCATTGTGATGAGTGAGTGAGTCGCATTGTGATGAGTGAGTGAGTCGCATTGTGATGAGTGAGTGAGTGAGTCGCATTGTGATGAGTGAGTGAGTGAGTCGCATTGTGATGAGTGAGTGAGTCGCATTGTGATGAGTGAGTGAGTCGCATTGTGATGAGTGAGTGAGTCGCATTGTGATGAGTGAGTGAGTCGCATTGTGATGAGTGAGTCGCATTGTGATGAGTGAGTGAGTCGCATTGTGATGAGTGAGTGAGTCGCATTGTGATGAGTGAGTGAGTCGCATTGTGATGAATGAGTCACTTTGTGATGAATGAGTCACTTTGTGATGAGTGAGTGAGTCGCATTGTGATGAGTGAGTGAGTCACACTGTGATGAGTGAGTGAGTCACACTGTGATGAGTGAGTGAGTCACACTGTGATGAGTGAGTGAGTCACACTGTGATGAGTGAGTGAGTCACACTGTGATGAGTGAGTGAGTGAGTCGCATTGTGATGAGTGAGTGAGTGAGTCGCATTGTGATGAGTGAGTGAGTGAGTCCCAAGTCTACCATTCCAGCACTAGCATCCTGAGGGCAAATCTCCAAAATATGCACCCAAATCAGTAAAGCCTGAGGTTTGGTTGCAGTTTCTATGCTAGCTATTGTTTTGGGAGAATGAAAGTGTCCTTTTCTGCTTTTAGTAGCACTTCATTATATATTATCCCTGAGGATAAATCTGTTGTGAACTTTCTTAGAATTATGTGCTTTTCCAGAAAATCCAAAAATGATAAGTATATACTGAAGGGTAGAGACTAAGTATATATTGAAGGGTTGAGACTAAGTATATACTGAAGGGTAGAGACTAAGTATATACCGAAGGGTAGAGACTAAGTATATACCGAAGGGTAGAGACTAAGTATATACCGAAGAGTCGAGACTAGCTTCATTCACTGCAGCTTCCTAATGGTGGATTATTGTTTCCCATTTCATGTCAGGGGAAAGGTAAAAGATGTTTATCTGGAAAGAAATGTCTCACTGTGTCATGCATAAAAAATATATTAAAATCGTTCAAGAACGTTTTTTTCTTTAATAGGAGTGATCGATCATTGTTTTTGGCCTGTTGTGACAGCGCTAGTTTGAACTGGATCTGCTGGTACAATTCTGGGTCAGTGGGGTGAACTACAGTGGGCGTAGCACAAAGCCTTGTGGGACACCAGTATTCACCATGATGATGTCAGAGGTCGTGCGGCTGAACAAGCGGACTGGTTCGAGGACTGGGTTGTGGAGCGAAGCGCTAAAGCTTAGCAGGTCTGGCTCTTATTCACTGTCTATTTTGGCTCGCGTGGTGAGGAGATAGTGAACAAGATTGGACTACGGAATATCTATCAAGCTTTTTCATATGACCTATGATCTTTCTATCCATCTTTTTTTTGTTTCCAGGTATTTTAACCTTTCAAACACACCATTGTGTGGTGATGTGAACACACAGATCCCCTTCACGGTTCTGACCGCATGGCGATGTGGGGTATCGGACATGGCTAGCCCGGCCAGCCTGGGGTGCTGATTATGAGGCACTGTTCAGTAAGCATACACATACAGCACATCCTCCTCTCTCACATGCAGTCCAATTTGAATCATACCATGAGAGAGTGAATCAAATTGGAATGAGATAGTGAATTGCATCGTTATTGATATTGGAATGAGCGAGCGAGTGAGTCATAATGGGGTGAGGTAGTAAGATCCTCATGATGACTCGTGATGAGTGAGTAAGTCACATTGTGATAAAATGACTGAATTACTGAATATTGTGTGTATGAGTTCTATAAACTGAGGGAGTTGGACTGTAGTTCATGAGTGGGTGATGGTTTGGCAGAGAAGGGGACTGAATTAGATTACACCTGCTTGCTTAGCAGGATGGCAGCTGTAGGAATCACACACAACCCTTCTGTTCACTCATGCTGTCACTCAGTCCCTACGTCTGTGTTTGGGACTGCTTCTAGACCTGTGTGTGTGGAGCAGGAGCAAACTCTCAGCAGGGTGTGATTTGTGTTGGTGTTATGCTATGGGAACTGAGATTCTCCCATAATTCCCCACACAGCAGTTCAAGTAGACTGTACTCCATCCTTCCATCCATTTTCAACCACTTATCCAGGTCCTGGTCGTGGGGGCAGTAGCCTAAGCAAAGAGGCCCAGGTTTCTCTCTCCCCAGTCACCTCTTCTAGCTCTTTTGGGGGATACCGAGGCATTCCCAGGACAGCCGAGAGATATAATCTCTCCAGTGTGTCCTGGGTTTTCCTCGGGGTCTCCTCCCAGTTGGACATGCCCGGAGCACCTCACCAGGGAGGCGCCCAGGTGGCATCTGTATCAGATGCCCGATCCACCTCAACTGGCTCCTCTCTACATGGAGGAGCAGCAACTCTACTCCGTGTCTCCAGTGATGTCAGTAACGCGTTACTTAGTACGTTACTCTAATCCTAACACTTTTTTCAGTAATGAGTAATATAACGAGTTACTATTTCCAGTCCAGTAATCAGATTAAAGTTACTTATCCAAGTAACTGTGTGTTACTATTTTTATTGTTCTTAATAAAAAAAATATATTTTTGCTTTCTTCTTGGCTCAGTTATACTTTTGCGTCCGACCGTAGCGCTCGACTCCGCACGCTGTGCACGAACCTGTGAGAGTGCGAGCGCGTTCACGTCATTCTGTGCAGTGTTGTCCGTAACGATATGTGGTAGTGCAAAGAAACACCCCTCAAAAACAGGGGAAGGAACATTTACCTGACGAATTTTAATGTTGCTTTGTGTTTCAGGATTGAAAAGTGCTGGAATTTTGGCTAACGCAACCTATTTAAAAAAGCTTGAAATTGTAAAGGTATTTCGTTTCACAATAAATAGATGTCTTGACGGAATAGTTTGCTTGTCCCTACATTTACAAATATATTTACAAATAATACCGCGCACCAACACAAAGGTAATGTCAGGAGATGCATTATTTCAATGTCAGGAGATACATTGTTACTGTTAAAAATGCACTTCCAATAAAGTGAGTATTGGAAAAGCTCATTTTGCTGCTGAATGTAACTGCTAAAGTAACTTGTAATCTAACGTAGTTACTTTTAAAATCAAGTAATATGTAACGTAACTAAGTTACTTTTTAAGGGAGTAATCAGTAATCGGATAACTTTTTCAAGGTAACTAAGCCATCACTGCGTGTCTCTCCCAGCTTGTTTTTCGATCTCCTTCAGTCTTTCGGTCACTTCCCAGAGCTCGTGACCATAGGGAAGAGTCGGAGCGCAGATTGAACATTAAATCGAGAGCTTTTTTTTTTTTTTTGCACCTCTCTTAACCACAACGGTCTGGTACAGTGTCTGCAAAACTGCAGCCACAGCACCGATCCACCAATTAATCTCTCGTATCATCCTTCCCTCACTCGTGAATAAGAACTTGAGATACTTGAACTCCTCCATTTGAGGCAAGGACTCGCTCCCAACCCAGAGGAGGCACTCCACCCATGTCCGACTGAGAACCATGGTCTCAGTTTTAGAGGTGCTGATTCTCATCCCGGCCGTCTCGCACTCTGCTACAAACTGATGCAGTGAGAGCTGTAGGCCCTGACCTGATGATGCCTACAAGGCCCTGTAGGCCCTGACCTGATGATGCCTACAAGGCCCTGTAGGCCCTGACCTGATGATGCCTACAAGGCCCTGTAGGCCCTGACCTGATAATGCCTACAAGGCCCTGTAGGCCCTGACCTGATGATGCCTACAAGGCCCTGTTGGCCCTGACCTGATGATGCCTACAAGGCCCTGTTGGCCCTGACCTGATGATGCCTACAAGGCCCTGTTGGCCCTGACCTGATGATGCCTACAAGGCCCTGTAGGCCCTGACCTGATGATGCCTACAAGGCCCTGTTGGCCCTGGCCTGATGATGCCAAGTTATGACCAGAATTGGTGACAAAGGGCAGCCTTAGTGCCTTGGCGGAGTCCAACTCCCACCAGGAACCAGTCTGACTTACTTGTACAGGGACTGGATAGCCCGTAGCAGCGGGCTCTGTACCCTATACTCCGGGAGAACCCCCTAGAGGAATCCCCAAGGGACACGGACGAATGCCTTCTCCAAATCCACAAAACACATGTGGACTGGTTGAGTGAACTCCCATCACCCTCTAGGACCCTCGCAAGGGTGAAAATCTGGTCCAGTGTTCCACGACCAGGACAGAACCCACATTGTTCCTCTTGAAACTGAGACTTGACTATCAATTGGACTCTCTTCTTCAGTACCCCTGCATAGACCTTACCGGGGAGGCTGACCTTACCGGAACCTTGCCGCCAAGGAGTTTCACAAATACCCTGGTCACCTCAGCCCGATTGGTGCTCTCTAGGTATTGTTCGGTGCTCTCTAGGTATTGTTTGGTCCTCTTTAGGTATTGTTTGGTCCTCTCTAGGTATTGTTTGGTCCTCTCTGGGTATTGTTTGGTCCTCTCTGGGTATTGTTTGGTCCTCTCTAGGTATTGTTCGGTGCTCTCTAAGTATTGTTTGGTCCTCTTTAGGTATTGTTTGGTCCTCTCTAGTAGGGATGCACCGAAATGAAAATTCTTAGCCGAAACCGAAAACCGAAAATGAGGAAACCAAGGCCGAAAGCCGAAAACCGAAACACCGAAATACATTATGCCAATTATTAGTAACATTGGATTTATGGCTAACCTCACTAAAATCAAGGCATTGCTATTCAAAGAATAAATCAACTACAAAATTTGATTTGAAAATATTTATTTAGCACTGACATTACAGTAATGCATATTATAAAGTAAAATTAGTGGTGGGCCGTTAACGGCGATACCGCTGACAACGGCCGACCACTAATTAAATTTAACTCGCTTGCAGACCGTTTTTATCCGAGAGGATAAATTAATGTATTTTATACGAGTTAAATTTAATTATAACTGACTGGCCTGAAAGATAAATATAAATTCTCTCATAAAAACGTGACGTGAGATGCAACAACATTAAACAGCTCAGGTAAACACACTTCTGAGAAATGTCGTCTGCTCGGCAAAACATAACGGGGCTCAATGTGCTCTATTAGCCTACGAAATCCCTACGACAGAGAACGGCTGATCGTCTAAGGCAACGAGTTCCATAATTTTTGGTGTAATGTCCTTTGCCTTGGCGCCATCACTGGAAAACTTTTTTGCTAGCTTTATCCAAATAAACACGTGCAGGCGATTTTTGCTTGCGTCATCACAGCACATTGTTTCGGCCGTGTTGTTTCGGTGATGAAAGTATTTCGGTGGCCGAAAATTTTCGGTGGCCGAATTTTCGGTGCATCCCTACTCTCTAGGTATTGTTTGGTCCTCTCTGGGTATTGTTCGGTGCTCTCTAAGTATTGTTTGGTCCTCTTTAGGTATTGTTTGGTCCTCTCTAGGTATTGTTTGGTCCTCTCTAGGTATTGTTCGGTGCTCTCTAAGTATTGTTCGCTGCATACATGTGTGTGTGAAGTCTCTTGATTTGCTCTGTTGAAACTGCTGCTGGAGGAGAACCCGCCAGTTTGGAATATCGAATATCTGCTTTTGATTTTGTTTGTTTTTTTGTTTGTTGTTATTATTGTTTTAAGAGCTCTTGTTGTGAGGTGACACCTGCTGCTTTGGCCTCTGTAGTTAAGAGTCATCCTGGCTAATGGTGCGTGTCATCACCAGAACAGGCTCTGCTTTCACTTCTGACAGACGGCCTGGCCTTGTAGGGCTCTGTCCTTTTGTTTCTGTTTTTAGCACCGCGAGTTACGTAATAAAGCTGTTTCGTTCATTCTGCTTGGAGTTAATGAGGTAATGGGGCTGTAATTCAATGTTCTTACTCAGAGCTCTGTGTGTGTGCAGCTCTGTGTGTGCTCTGTCTCAGAAGTGTTTAACAGATCAGGCTGGTAATGTGTGTGTGTGTGTGTGTGTGTGTGTGTGTTTCGAGTGGTGGTTTCAGTCTTCGTTTCTTTGACAGGACCTGCAGGTGAGAGAAACTGTTGCTGAAGTGGGTTTCTGTTAGTGATCGATGCAACATTTACTCTGCCTCCCCTTCTCTCTCTCTCTCTCTCTCTCTCTCTCTCTCTCTCTCTCTCTCTCTCTCTTTCACACACACACACACACACACACACACACACACACACTTGTATGTAGACACACACACACACACACACACACACACACACACACAGACCCAGAGACAGGTGCCAAGCTAAATAAGGCTGCTCTTGCTCACAAAGGTTAACTGCTTAGTCACACACTCTATGGACACAGGCAGCCCGAAGAACTAAAGTATACACACACACACACGTGCGCACACAGACACAGAGGGAGCACATGGTCAGTACAATCTCATAGATGCATTCTTTAAACAACTGGATAATACTACTCAATCTAAACCAAACAATAAACAGACATAATTTACCCCACCAACACACACACACACACACACACACACACACACACGTCTAGAGAACTCTCATTGCTGCATGTTGAATATGAATCAGTTTTATGAAATGTGATTTGAGTAAGACTAGTGGTTTGTTAGTGAGTGTGTGTGTGTGTGTGTGTGTGTGTGTGTGTGTGTGTGTGTGAGAGAGAGAGAGAGAGACAGTGTGTATGTTTGTATGCGTGTATGTGCACGTTTGACTGTGTGTGTGTGAGTGTGTTTATGTGTGTGTTGAGTGTCGGTGTATGTGTTTGTGTGTGCATGTGACTGTGTGTGTGAGTGAGTGAGTGTGTGTGTTAAGTTAGTGTGTGTATGTGTGTGTTATGTGTGTTTTGAGTGTGTGTGTGCGTGTGTGTTTGTATATGTGAGTGAGTTTGTGTGTGTGTGTAATTGTTTGTTGCCTCGTTTGTCTCCAGCGCTGATAGTTTCTCAGCTCATCAGCTCGATGGCCTACAACTTACCATCAACATTTAATGTGTGGAGTACAGTCACGCTGTTTGCCTAAATATCATTGATAATGTGATTGATTAATGATGTGTCATTGGCTTTGTCAGACTTGCCATCAAAGTCATGTCATGTCATGGCTTTGGCGCGTGTCTGTGGGTAGGAAATGGATTTCTTTGGCCTCTCTGCTGTTGTGTGTATGGCTGGCTGGAGTGAACAGGGCTCAGGGATCAGATCAGATCTGATGCTCACGGTGCTCTGTTCACGGTGCTCTCACACTCACAGGGTTTCTCCACCTCCACGCCAGCTGTGTGTGGTGGTGTCAGGGAGACATCACAGATTAGTCCATTAACTAAACACACCTCCCACTACAGGCTGTGACCTGGAGCTGTATGTGCAGCATATATGAATGAACTGAATACACACACACACACACACACACACACACAAACACACACACTCACCGGCTATAAAGGATTGAGGCAGTTCTGAAGGCAAAAGGGGGTCCAACCCAGTGTAAGTGTACCTAATAAAATGGCCAGTAAGTGTGTATATGTATGTATGTGTGTGTGTGTGTGTGTGTGTGTGTGTGTGTGTGTGTGTGTGTGTGTGTGTGTGTGTGTGTGTGTGTATTGATTTCTTTTCTCTGGATCTACTCTCCCTAATGCTTCCTCCCATGCCACTTTACATAAAATACCAATCTGATGCTCGTGTGTGTGTGTGAGTGCGTGCCCACATGTGTGTTAGCATGTGTAATCATGTATATTCTCAGTAGACTTGACTAACAAGATAGGAAGTGTGTGTGTGTGGTGTGCATGTGTGAGAATTACCATTGTGTGTGAATTAAATGATTTTGCATTTTCTTTAAACTTATCACGTGTTACCTGGGCATATACCCACCTGAACCAAACTTGTGTGACCAAATGTAGTATTTTTTCTCCACTGCCATCACACACACACACTCACAGAGCAGGTGAGTGGATGATCTGTAAGTAGGGTCAAACATTTAATTAATGTTTGAGAGACATAGCTTGCTGGTGAGCAAAGTCCCTCAACACAGAAAGGAAGAACAGACAGACGGAGAGAGAGACAGGAAGAGGGACACAGATGGAGAGAGACAGAGGGAGAGAGAGAGAGACAGAGAGAGAGACAGAGACAAGGAGAGGGAGAGAGAGACAGATGGAGAGAGACACAGACAGAGAGAGTCAGATGGTCCAAGGGTAAGAGAGGGAGAAAAGCATCATCAGAGAGGAACATAGCTGCATGTCATGACATCATCTCTGTTGTGTTGCTAATACCAATAGTCATGACATCATCTCTGTTGTGTTGCTAATACCAATAGTCATGACATCATCTCTGTTGTGTTGCTAATACCAATAGTCATGACATCATCTCTGTTGTGTTGCTAATACCAATAGTCATGACATCATCTCTGTTGTGTTGCTAATACCAATAGTCATGACATCATCTCTGTTGTGTTGCTAATACCAATAGTCATGACATCATCTCTGTTGTGTTGCTAAAACCAATAGTCATGACATCATCTCTGTTGTGTTGCTAATACCAATAGTCATGACATCATCTCTGTTGTGTTGCTAATACCAATAGTCATGACATCATCTCTGTTGTGTTGCTAATACCAATAGTCATGACATCATCTCTGTTGTGTTGCTAATACCAATAGTCATGACATCATCTCTGTTGTGTTGCTAATACCAATAGTCATGACATCATCTCTGTTGTGTTACTTCTAACAACAGTAACAATGTCAGAGTACATAGAGACACAAAGATGACCATGTGGTAACACATCATATGACCGTAGTAACACATCTCAGGACCGTAGTAACACATCTCAGGACCGTAGTAACACATCACAGCATTGTAGTAACACATCACAGCATTGTAGTAACACATCACAGCATTGTAGTAACACATCACAGCATTGTAGTAACACATCACAGCATTGTAGTAACACATCACAGGACCGTAGTAACACATCACAGGACCGTAGTAACACATCACAGGACCGTAGTAACACATCACAGGACCGTAGTAA
Source organism: Brachyhypopomus gauderio (assembly GCF_052324685.1). Taxonomy (NCBI): domain Eukaryota; kingdom Metazoa; phylum Chordata; class Actinopteri; order Gymnotiformes; family Hypopomidae; genus Brachyhypopomus; species Brachyhypopomus gauderio. The sequence goes on along the minus strand of NC_135215.1, from coordinate 16,953,121 downwards.
CACTTCACAGGACCGTAGTAACACTTCACAGGACCGTAGTAACACTTCACAGGACCGTAGTAACACATCACAGGACCGTAGTAACACATCACAGGACCGTAGTAACACATCTCAGGACCGTAGTAACACATCTCAGGACCGTAGTAACATATCTCAGGACTGTAGTAACACATCATATGACCGTAGTAACACATCATATGACCGTAGTAACACATCACAAGACTGTAGTAACGCATCTCAGGACCGCAGTAACACATTGGAAGAGTCTTAGGAGTGAATGAGGAAAAGAGCATCTACTGTGTGGCTGGTGGGGCATGTTTGTGGGTGTGTCCCTGCATACTAATGTGTGCATCCCAGGATCTGGAGGGGCGTGGCCACTACTAGAGCACACACCTCCAACACACACACACAAATATCAGATGAGGAGAGCTTTGCTGACAAGATTTCTTCACTTCACTAGCTGAAATATGGACCCTTTATAGTGTTTTTTTGTATATTATTTTTTGTGTTCATGTCTATCTTTTTAAACCAAAACCAGAACCGGACAGATTCGAGATGTATCCTCCATCTCTCATGATAAGAGGTGTGTTTTTCCACTGTTGAAAAGGCTACTCAAGTACACCCTCATGGACAGGACTGGAGGCACTTAAAGCGTGGACACGCATACTCGAACACTTACACTTCACCACACAAGAGCATCGTCACACACACTTCACCAGCTCACGTGCTGTGGCACCACAGAACTCGAATGTGCACAAGGGCACTCTGCTCTGCCACAACAAGGGTGTGTGTGTGTGTGTGTGTGTGTGTGTGTGTGTGTGTTGCTGTTTCTCTTTGCTTTCTCATTCTCTCACATTCACACTCTGTTCCACTTTGAGTCTCTCTCTGGCTCACATGCACACACATTCTCTCATTCTCATCTCGAACTCTTCATCACCCTCCTCCTCCTCCTTGTGAAAAGTGTGCCTGGGCCATGATTTCGACTGCTGTCCACTAGTGATCTGAAGAGGAAGGATGCAAGCTTACCTCATTAGCATACTATTCAGCCTATGCTAATTCAATGCAAATGCATTCTTTTTTTTTCTCCTCTGTTTGGTTAATGAGGCACTCTAAAAGCTCGTTTTGATGCAAAAACAAGCAGTACACAGGTGCGCCCATAATTGATGGAACATTTCCAATACAAAACCATACCAAATCATATCCTAAATGACGAATAAATTATGATTAAGATGAGAGGGAAACTGTCCTGGGCACAGAGGGTCACCCTGGGGCCCCTTTTCAAACGAGAGGCAAAACCTTTTTCTTTTAACTTTTCCAAACCAACACTGAGTCATGTGATTTGATACAGTCACAATCTTACTCATACTCATAGTCCCTACACACACACACACACACACACACACACACACGCACACGCACACACACACACACACACACATATACAAACATACACACTCACCCAAGCTCAAGCTACATCAGGCCGTGCGCTAGACTAGCGCAAGGCTAGCAGCACAGAGAGAGTGTGGTGATGTAATATGGGAGGTGAGTGTGTGTGTGTGGGTTTGAAATGTATGAGCTCTCTGCACTTGCTGGTAGGGGGGATGAATCTTTTCACCTGATGAAATAATCTTCTGGAGCACGTAGCAAGGCTATGAATAACACACTCTTCACAGCTTCGGGCTGTAATCAGACAATTCACTCCATCTGTGTGTCTGTCTGTGTCTGTTTATATGCATATATGTGTGTGTATGTATGTATGCATGCATGCAGGTGTGTGACTGTTTGTGTTGTTTTGAACGTAGATCATTTAAATGCACACACACCGACACCCATTTTGGCTGGGTGCTGAAGTGGAAGGGTGTGTCCGTGTGTGACTGTCCTTCTGTTAGACACTTCCATGGGTGCACCTGAGGAAGACACACACACACACACACACACTACAACCCATCTGTGTTGGAACTGCTTCAGAACCATTTCATAAAACAGGATCAGTACCACATGAGACACACACACACACACACACATCAGCTCCACAGATTTAATCTGGAGATACACACTTGTCACCTGTAGCCCTTTTCTTGCACCAATATCGACAATACAATATTTCTGTCAGTATCGCTCAGCTCTCCCCTGAGCATTGCTCCGTCTGTGTGTGTGTGTGTGTGTGTGTGTGTGTGTGTGTGTGTGTGTGTGAGAGAGAGAGGGAGAGGGAGAGAGAGAGATTCATTACTGGGTGGATCAGGCTGCAATCAGGAGCTATTGAACAATATCAGGAGGAGTATTTTACCCAAAACACTTCTCTGAAAGTGTGTGTAAATCAGCTGGTCTTGGCCTGGAGGACCAGGCGCTGTTCTTCAGCAGACGTTTAGACCCACTTCTCCTTCGTAGAGACTCGGGCCACTGCAGTTCTGCCTGATCTAGAACTGCAGTGAACCATTGCTGAATTATCCAACAAGACCACAGGGATTCATCTCTATAGCAGTATTACCCCCCACCCCCAAACACAGACACACTGTTGTTTTAGGAAGATGTTTATAGCGTATAATGTTTTAGCTGGCTTACCTCTAGCCTGATACATGCTGTAATGAAGAGGTGTCTGACAAAGGTTCCTGGCCTGGGTTTGATTGTGTTTGACAGTACAGAGTCATCTTTAAAGAACTCTCACACACTGGACGACTGCTCCATGGCTGGGCCCACGTTAGAGTTTTATTTCATCCTTTTTTAAAATTCCTTTTATTCCCTCAGCATGTTGAATACACTCATTGTCCTATGTTATATCCTCTGAATACTGGTTTAGTACCGTTGTTTTCAAGTTCTTCTTGTTAACCCTAGCATGGAGTTTCACTCCGTCTACATCCACGCATGCTCTAATACTGACGTGCTGTGTATGTGTTTGCTGTAATATCCAGTGCAGAAACTGAAACTGTGCATGTTGGACACATGGCTGTATCACACTGTTACATTTGGAGCTTTGGCAGAGTGTATTAAACTCTCTTGAAGAGAGAGTAGTCTGTCACTCTGTCCTGCTCTCCTGCCCTGTCCTGCTGCCCTGCCCTGCCCTGTCCTGCTGCCCTGCCCTGTCCTGCTGCCCTGCCCTGCCCTGCTGCCCTGCCCTGCCCTGCTGCCCTGCCCTGTCCTGCTCTCCTGCCCTGTCCTGCTGCCCTGCCCTGTCCTGCTGCCCTGCCCTGTCCTGCTCTCCTGCCCTGTCCTGCTCTCCTGCCCTGTCCTGCTGCCCTGCCCTGTCCTGCTGCCCTGCCCTGTCCTGCTCTCCTGCCCTGTCCTGCTGCCCTGCCCTGTCCTGCTGCCCTGCCCTGTCCTGCTCTCCTGCCCTGTGTGTTCATGCATGCGTGTGTGTGTGTACCCATGCATAACTGTATATGTACATTTTTACATGACACACATTTTACCCTTAAGATAATTCAGAATTCACCTCTCTTTTATATCAATATCAAAGAATGATCTAAACATATCGTGTGTATGTGTGTGTGTGTGTGCGTGCAAGCAAGCATGCTTGTATGAGTGCAGTTTTAAGCATTATACGTGACACACATTTTCAGATATTCACCCTTCAGATATTTAAGGTATTCACCTTTCTATTATATCAATATGAAAAAGTGATCTAAAAATATCCCATGTGTGGTATGCATGTGTGTTAAAATAATTTCTCACCCCCCCCCCCCCCCCCCCCCTCCAGCATTCTGGATTTTGGAGAGGACTTGTTGCCGTGGCGACAGATTTTTTATTTATTTTTTTACTCTCAGTGTGTGTATGGGAGAGAGAGAGCTATACAGGGCTGAAAAAGTTGACATCTATCTGCTTGATAGCACTCAACATGACATCAAGCAGCTTGGCTGTGTGTGAGTGTGAAAGAGAGCAGAGTGTTCAGTGAGTGAGTGTGAGAGGAGAGTGTTCAGAGTGTGAGAGAGGAGTGTTCAGTGTGAGTGTGTGAGAGCTATGTTTAGTGCAGAAACAGATGTAATTCAGAGCAAACCTAATGAATGTTCCTTTGCTTGATGTTTGAGTATTTTGATCAAAGCGCGTATATTCAGGCAAAAGGCAGAGACAGTGAGAAACCAGTGGTCAGATGTCAGCTCAGATTAGCATATCAGCGCAGATTAGCATATAAACTCAGATTAGCATGTCAGTGCAGATTAGCATGTCAGCTCAGATTAGCATCAGCTGCTGGTCTTCTCTACATTCTCTCTCTCCCCCCTTTCTCTACCTCTTTCTCTCTCTGTCTCCCTCTCTCTCTGTGTCTCTCCCTTTCTCTCTTCATTTCTCTACCTCCCTCTCCATCTTTCATCTGTCTTTTTCAGATTCAAATTGCTTTATTAGCATGAATTGTAATTAGCAACTGTTGCCAATGTGATGAAACAGAATAATTAACATTAAAAGTGATTGTAAAAAGACTTGAGAAATTCTTCATAAATAAAGTTTAGCACACACACCTACTGCAGATTAGTAGGAGGAGTATTTATACATTCAGATGTATATGCACAACATACCTTCATTTCTTTCCTTCGTCTTTTCTTTCTCTACCTCTTCTGTGCCTCTCTTCCCAGTCTAGACTTGTTATCCACACTCGTATTCACAGCTGTTCTTTCAGGCTAGAGTTGTGTCCCAAACTGCCCTGTTCACTTCGTAGGGCACTACTTTGGCCTTCCACCATTGCTTCCACCAGCAATGTCCAGAAACAGGGCAGTATTACCAGTATAGCAATCCCACAGTGCACCACATTCAGTAGTGTACATCCAACATACCATGGCAGGCCAGGAATTCCCATAATGCACCAAGTTGTTTGGTTTGAAAATTTGCATGCAGCTGCTCTCAGGAGAGCCAAGGGACGGTGGCAGGATGTGCTGTCAGGTGCACTTTAGCCACAGTGATGGAGTGTGGACCTGAATATCTTATGTAGGAACAACAATAATGTTTCTAGCTTATACAATAACAGTTAATATAATAACAGGATATAGAAAATATTTATACACAGTCAGCAGTGTGTTAGGTGTGCTAGGGTAGCAGCAGTAACTCTCATAGTGACCACAGAGTCTCTCTCACCACTCTCATAGTGACCAGTCTCTCTCACCACTCTCATAGTGACCACACAGTCTCTCTTACCACTCTCATAGTGAACAGTCTCTCTCACCACTCTCATAGTGAACAGTCTCTCTCACCACTCTCATAGTGACCACACAGTCTCCCTCACCAATCTCATAGTGACCACACAGTCTCCCTCACCAATCTCATAGTGACCACACAGTCTCCCTCACCAATCTCATAGTGACCACACAGTCTCTCTCACCACTCTTAGTGACCACACAGTTTCTTTCACCACTCTCATAGTGAACAGTCTCTCTCACCACTCTCATAGTGACCACACAGTCTCCCTCACCAATCTCATAGTGACCACACAGTCTCTCTCACCACTCTCATAGTGACCACACAGTCTCCCTCACCAATCTCATAGTGACCACACAGTCTCTCTCACCACTCTCATAGTGACCACACAGTCTCTCTCACCACTCTCATAGTGACCACACAGTTTCTTTCACCACTCTCATAGTGACCACACAGTCTCTCTCACCACTCTCATAGTGACCACACAGTCTCTCTCACCACTCTCATAGTGAACACACAGTTTCTTTCACCACTCTCATAGTGAACAGTCTCTCTCACCACTCTCATAGTGAACACACAGTTTCTTTCACCACTCTCATAGTGAACACACAGTCTCCCTCACCAATCTCATAGTGACCACACAGTCTCTCTCACCACTCTCATAGTGACCACACAGTCTCCCTCACCAATCTCATAGTGACCACACAGTCTCTCTCACCAATCTCATAGTGACCACACAGTCTCTCTCACCACTCTCATAGTGAACACACAGTCTCTCTCACCACTCTCATAGTGAACACACAGTCTCCCTCACCAATCCCATAGTGACCACACAGTCTCTCTCACCACTCTCATAGTGACCACACAGTCTCTCTCACCACTCTCATAGTGACCACACAGTCTCCCTCACCAATCTTATAGTGACCACACAGTCTCTCTCACCACTCTCATAGTGACCACACAGTCTCTCTCACCACTCTCATAGTGAACACACAGTTTCTTTCACCACTCTCATAGTGAACAGTCTCTCTCACCACTCTCATAGTGAACACACAGTTTCTTTCACCACTCTCATAGTGAACACACAGTCTCCCTCACCAATCTCATAGTGACCACACAGTCTCTCTCACCACTCTCATAGTGACCACACAGTCTCCCTCACCAATCTCATAGTGACCACACAGTCTCTCTCACCAATCTCATAGTGACCACACAGTCTCTCTCACCACTCTCATAGTGAACACACAGTCTCTCTCACCACTCTCATAGTGAACACACAGTCTCCCTCACCAATCCCATAGTGACCACATAGTCTCTCTCACCACTCTCATAGTGACCACACAGTCTCTCTCACCACTCTCATAGTGACCACACAGTCTCCCTCACCAATCTTATAGTGACCACACAGTCTCTCTCACCACTCTCATAGTGACCACACAGTCTCTCTCACCACTCTCATAGTGACCACACAGTTTCTTTCACCACTCTCATAGTGACCACACAGTCTCTCTCACCACTCTCATAGTGACCACACAGTCTCTCTCACCACTCTCATAGTGAACACACAGTTTCTTTCACCACTCTCATAGTGAACAGTCTCTCTCACCACTCTCATAGTGAACACACAGTTTCTTTCACCACTCTCATAGTGAACACACAGTCTCCCTCACCAATCTCATAGTGACCACACAGTCTCCCTCACCAATCTCATAGTGAACACACAGTCTCTCTCACCAATCTCATAGTGACCACACAGTTTCTTTCACCACTCTCATAGTGACCACACAGTCTCCCTCACCACTCTCATCGTGAACACACGGTCTTCTTTCTCAGGGGAACTTTCTGTCTGCCCATTTCAACAGCTAGATTGTGGTCACTGAGGTTTCTCTCTCTCTCTCTCTCTCTCTCTCTCTCTCTCTCTCTCTCTCTCACTCTCTCTCTCTCTCTCTCTCTCTCTCTCTCTCTCTCTCTCTCTCTCTCTTTTTGATTTCCTCTGTGGAAGGGATTGGTGGTCCTAGTGTTTTGCTTTTCCACTGCTGAGTTGCTGTAGCAGAGCAGCATCTGACGCATCTGTCACGCCATTGGCTATTGGCTATTCTAAAGCACTCGATAGGGTGACATTTCAGAGGGGGCGGGGCTCAGATCTGCTCCTTCTGATGAGGTTAAAGAAACCTGGGCATTGCCTGTTCCCAGACAGATGAACTATGACCCTTGTGAGAGTCAGAGTGGTTATTTGTACCTCAGGATCTGTAACGGCGTCTTACTGCTCCTACTTCCTCTCACACACACACACACCCCTCATGTCCTCTCACACACACACACACCCCTCATGTCCTCTCTCACACACACACACCCCTCATGTCCTTTCACACACACACACACACACACCCCTCATGTCCTCTCACACACACACACACACACCCCTCATGTCCTCTCACACACACACACCCCTCATGTCCTCTCTCACACACACACACACACACACACACACACACACACACCCCTCATGTCCTCTCACACACACACACCCCTCATGTCCTCTCACACACACACACACACACACACACACACCCCTCATGTCCTCTCACACACACACACACCCCTCATGTCCTCTCACACACACACACACACACCCCTCATGTCCTCTCTCACACACACCCCTCATGTCCTCTCTCACACACACCCCTCATGTCCTCTCTCTCTCACACACCCCTCATGTCCTCTCTCTCTCACACCCCTCATGTCCTCTCTCTCTCACACCCCTCATGTCCTCTCTCTCTCTCATGCCTCATGTCCTCTCTCTCTCTCTCTCTCTCTCACCCCTTGTGTCTTATCTCTCCCACCCCTCATGTCCTCTCTCTCACACACCCCTCATGTCCTCTCTCTCTCACACCCCTCATGTCCTCTCTCTCACACACCCCTCATGTCCTCTCTCTCTCTCATGCCACATGTCCTCTCTCTCTCACACCCCTTGTGTCCTCTCTCTCACCCCTCATATCCTCTCTCTCTCACCCCTCATGTCCTCTCTCTCTCTCTCTCACCCCTTGTGTCTTATCTCTCCCACCCCTCGTGTCCTCTCTCTCTCTCTCATGCCTCATGTCCTCTCTCTCTCACACCCCTTGTGTCCTCTCTCTCTCACACCTCATATCCTCTCTCTCACTCACACCTCATGTCCTCTCTCTCTCACACCCCTCATGTCCTCTCTCTCTCTCTCTCTCTCTCACGTCTCGTGTCCTCTCTCTCTCACACCCCTTGTGTGTGTGTAAATTTCACGTGTTGGTCTGAATTTTTCACATTTCAGTAGAAAGTGCATCTCTGTCTGGACCTCACCTGTCGTACAGTGACCACACAGCCTCTGCTCTCTGGGCAGCCAGGACTGTTTATACCTGCCTCTCTCTACGGCCAGGCTGTGGTCACTGAGTCTGTACTTGGTCAGGATCTGTCTCTGCTTTTGAGATACTCTTCCAATTCATTCTCTATTTTTAGGGCCCGATAGCATTCCAGTTTGTTTAGAGTCCGAATTTCTTTTCCCCAATGTTCCAGATAATCCCTTTGACTGCGTTTGATGATGTGGGTAATGTTTAGTTTTGGGGTTAAAGCAGTGCTGGAACGAGGCTGCTGTCTGTTAGTATCTGTTAGAGGGTTAATAAGCCTCAGAACCAGCTGACTGAGGGCGCTCTTCTCGGGGTTCAGTTCTTGGACCTGTAACGTCTTAAAATGTAGCGTATCACTGGGACTCGTTTTCAGGTGCATCCAGAAATTTAGAGCTCGTTTTTGGATATTGATGAACAATGGGAATCGGCCTAATTCTGCCCTGCATGCATTGGTTGGTGTTTTTCTTTGGACTTTTAGAATCATTCTGCAGAATTCTGCAGGGCTTCTGCTGGATGCTTGTCCCATCCAGTGTAGCTTTGCTGACTGAGTGGACCCCATACCTCACTTCCATACAGCGCAATAGGCTGAATCACACTATCAAATAT